>NW_018238863.1:65800-73612 GCF_001263595.1 Phalaenopsis equestris | reverse complement strand
TCCCTAAATTTGAAACTCAAAGCATTCCTTTACCTTATAAGTATTTCATAGCTTTTACATCATTGAGCCTCAATCTTTTCTTCTCAAATGAATTTCTAAGATTCTTAATATTTCAAAATGTAGTTTTTTTTACTGTAATTAGTTAACTATAGTCTTATTCTCTTATATTAAATATCTTAATCAACAAAATTAATTTTTCATACAAAAATATTCCTTTAAATCTACCATAATATTTAAATATCTACAAAATATAGTTATATGAATTAAATTCACTACAAAAAATCATATTAATAATTTTTGAAAATATTTAAATTGAGAACATATAATAGTTAATTTTTTTCTTCTCTCCCCCAAATTTAAATTTTTCAATATGGAATGATACAGGTGGAAAGAAATTCTAAATATAAATCATACCTCAGTACTTTAGGCATTTTCATCTTTCTAAAATTTTTGCAGTTCCTTCTCAAAATTTTTACTTCCACTGGTTTATATTATTAGGAGCTTTCTATACATATAAAGCATTAGATAATTTGCTGGGTAGTGAAATTTTGAAATAAGCACAAAAATAAACATTATAAAAACACAATATTTCACTAACACATCACAATATTAAAAACAAAATTATTATAAATACAATAAAATGCAAATATAAAAATCACATCACATCACAGTTTTACAAAATACTAATCAAAGTCTATTATAACTACACATGCAAATTTCAAACTACAATACTAAAAATTTATAACAATAATTAAAAATTATCTAACTGCAAACATAAAATAAAATATAGAATAAAATGAAAGTACAAACAAACATACATCTATCTCTATCACAAAATCACAAAACAAATGTACATCAATCACTATCATATATCAAAATCCCATACTATATGCTCGTCTCTCTGGTCAGCAGGTGGATTAGGCTGATACTGAGTATAATGGGGGCATTCAGGAAGAGTAACATCAGGCTTACCTTTGTAGTGTTGGGCATGAGCTTTGTAGTAAGCTATCTCAAAGTCAGAATGCCTCTGTAGGTACTCACCATCATAATCATGTCTACGTTCTAATCCCCCAATTCTTTCATTTATTTTCTCTATACTCTTCCACTGCAAGGTTAACTCATTCATTAAAACTTGAAGGGTAGGGGAACTAGAGGAAGGAAGGTCATAACTAGTAGAGGGGATATCTCTACTAGTAGAAGGTTCTTTACTCCTACTCTTAGATCTCCATCCTTCATAGAATTCATACGTCTTTAAATTAGCTTTACTAATGGGTTTTATAGGGTAAACCCATTCTTCATCATCTCTAGCTTCAAATCCAAAAAGTTGACAAAGTGCATAAATGAGGCCAGGATGTCCCAGACCTCCACTTGATTCACTCTTTGTCGTGGTCAATATATTCTTATAAATAATTCTCCCTACATTTATAGTTCGATTATTCTGAATACAGAAATTCAGAATAGCTCTATCTCTTGTTACCTCACTATGGTGATAGATAGGTAACAGAGTAGAGGAAATAAAATAATGCCACGCTTTAAATGTGTCATTCAACATGGAAGCAGAAAAATTTACCCTTTCTCATTTCTTTATCTTCCATGTCCCTTTCCTATCAGTGAGAAAGTTGATGGCATCGTTCAGTGGGCCTTCCATTGTACTGAAGGTTTCATAATTGCAGCTATAGGAGTCTGGGACTTCATAAAATGAGTTAATGCGGGCGGCACTAAACTCAACAGAGAAACTCTATACTCGAACGGTTCCGTCCTTAGAATAGAATGCGTTGGCATAAAATTCCTTCACAATATTCACAACAGCCTTATTGGTGGTATAAGAAGTTTACCCACCTCTGTTTGGTAATAACTCATTTAACTTCTCCTCTATGGCTCTCAAAGACACGATCTTGTATACATTTCTTCCCTTGAAATATTTAAGTAAATCTTGATTGAGCCTTCGCATTGATGAAGCAAAACTCGTCAAACTCAATTCACCTCTTTTGTCATGGAGCCATTTCAATCTAATCAAAATTATAAAAAAAATTCCAAAATACACTTCAAATACCCAAATAATGGCTTTCAAGAGTGACTCTAAGAGTTCAAAACTAAGTCCCATGAATTTCTTCCAAATATTTTCTCCACATTTTCAATCTTTTTGGAGTTGAAAAGATCATCATAATTCTCAATTTTTTTGGAGGCGAGATCAAATGTAAATTAAGTTCAGAGTTGAAAAATCATCATAATTTATTTTATATTTTAATATTGGCTCATCATATTATCTCTTACTTTCACCATATCTCAAAGTAGGGAGAAAGATAGAGGGAACTAATTAGACTTCACGAGAAAGACACAACAAAACACAAATTTCATATATAAAAGAAAGTTCATACAATACTAATAAACAAACAAAACTTATCTGAAACTCTTTCTCAAAGCAAATCCCTTGTAGCCTTCCCTTAGAAATGCAGGAAGAAGAAATATCTCACTTTTCTCTTTCTCCAACACTCTAAGAAAAAGTTTCACACTAAATCTCACCAGACAAACTCTAAAATATAAAAGAAAAATCACTAATGAACTCTGATATGATGGTGTAATGAAGATGGATTATGAAGGATGACAAAAATAGAGTGTGGTAAAACATTTTTGAAGCAAAAAGGAGTCAATCTCCTGATGAATTTTGGCCCCAAATAAAGCCCAGGGTCGGTTCTCCAAGAGGCGCCTCCAAAAAATCTTAAAAATTCGTCCAAATACATTAAACCTTCTAGAAACGGGGGCTGTACCGCCTTTGACACTGTCGGTGCTGAGTAAAAATTTGAGTTGTTCTGTTATTCTGCACGATCGTCGCTACCCTTGGCACGGTTGTCGCTAAGTACTTCTTCAAAAATGTCATTTTAACTCCAAATTCCATCCTTTTTCCTTCTTTTTTACTTTAAGTCCTAAAAAACAACAACTTGTAAGAAAACATCAAAAACCTTCCATTAAAATGCAATATCACAAAAAATAAGTATAAAATATGGGTCTAAAAATGTATATATTTTCATTGTATCAGGACTCCCCTTGAGCTCCCTCATATTGGCCCCACCTACTAAGTGCCAAAGGTTAGGAAGGTTAGGACCAATATGTAGAACTTCAAGTTGTGTAAAGAAGAGTTTAGAGTTTCTAATGGTGAGGGTTACTTTTCTAGTCCTATAGGAATAGTCAGTAGGAAAGTCCTATGAATAGAACCTAGGCTATTAAAGAGGAAAGACTAGACCTCAACCAAATATGAGGTCAACAAATAGATGTGCAAAAAGGAGAATTAACCATGATACTTAATGATCAGGAATCAACTTTTAAAGTGCTTAAATCAATGAAGTATCATGATAAAGGAAAGGATGGTAAATGTTACATAATAGATATAATTAACTATATGATTGTTATTCCTTTTCAAGAAAGATGTGAAGTCATATAAGATAAAAAAGAAGAACTAACAAAGATACAAAAGTAATTAGAAACTAAAAAAGATTTTTAAAATGAATTAAAAGAAAGAAACGTTGAGGAGTTAAATTATGTTCAAGAAGAATTTTGAAATTTTTTGACATTACTAAAAATAGTAAACCTCTGAAATCTTCTATTGAAAAACTTATTAAACTTGAGATGAAGGTTATACCTACTCATTTAAAGTATGCATTTTTGGGGAACTCATCTACATTACTTGTTATTATATCCTCAGATTTAACTCATGAACAAGAAGAAATATCATTATAGACATTAAAAAATCATAAGAAAGCCTTTGGATGGACATTAGCTGATATTAAAGGAAACAGTCCTTCAATCTGTATGCATAGAATTTTAATGGAAGATAATTATAAGCCTAGAATTGATCCTGAAAGAAGATTAAATCATATAATGAAAGAGGTTGTTAAGAAACATATTCGAAAATAGTTGTTTGTTGTAATTATTTATCCAATTTCAGATAGTTCATGGGTAATTTCTATTTATTGTGTTCCTAAGAAAAGACGAATGACTGCTATTGCAAATGAAAAGAATGAATTAATTCCTACAAGACAAGTCAATGGATAGTGAATTTGTATTGATTATAGAAAATTAAATTTCATCACCGAGAAAGATCATTTTCATCTACCTTTCATAGATAAAATGTTGGATAGACTAGTTGGGCACTATTTTTTTTTACTTCTTGGATGGATATTCCTGATATCGCTAAATACCTATTGCTCATGAGAAATAATAAAAAACAACATTTATAAGTTCTTATGGAACATTTTCTATTAGGAGAATGTCATTTGGAATATGTAATGCAACTGCAATATTTTAAAGAGGAATGATGTCAATTTTTTGTAATATAATTGAGAAAGGAATTGAAGTTTTTATAGATGATTTCTCATTTGTTGGAACTTTTTTCAATTCATGTTTAAATCATTTAACAAAGGTTCTAAAATGCAGTGAAGAAACAAACTTTGTTCTTAATTGAGAAAAATTTCAATTTATGGGTGCAGGAGGATTTATTTTGGGACATAAGATTTCTGAGAAAAGACTGGAAGTAGATCTAGCAAAAATTCAACTCATTGTTGGATTAGCATCCCCTTCTAATTTTAGAGGAAAAAGAAGTTTTCTGGGACATGCTAGTTTCTATAGGCATTATATTAAAGAATTTTCTAAAATTTCCAAGCCTTTATGTCAATTGTAGGAAAAATATGCTAATTTTGATTTCATGAGGAATGTCTTAATGCTTTTAATGTACTAAAAAAAAAATTAATCACTGCATCTATTATTGTTTCACCTGATTGGACAAAACATTTTGAATTAATGTGTGATGCTAGTGATTATGCTTTTGGGGTTGTTTTAGGGCAGAGAAAAGATAAAACTTTTAAAGTAATAAACTGTGCTAATAAAACCCTTAGTGAAGCTCAAATTAATTACACTACTACTGAAAAGGAATTATTAGTTATAGTATATGCTTTTGATAAATACAAGTTTTATCTTATTAGAACCAAATGTATTGTGCATACTGATCATTTTGTTATAAAGTATTTATTGATGAAGAGGGATGCAAAACCACGATTAAATAGATGGATCCTTTTAATGGGGAGTTTGATTTTCAAGCTGTAGATAAGAAGGGTACTGATAGTCAAATAGTCAATCATTCTTCATGACTTGAAAAGGTAAATTATAATTTTAATGATGAATTAATGAAAATTTTCCTGTTGAACAATTAAATAGATTTGATGAATGGTGAGTTCAGTGGTATGCTGATATAGTTAACTATTTATTAGTAATATTTTACCCTACGGTCTAGATAGCCATCAAACTAAAAAGTACATTCATGATTCTAATTATTATTTTTGGGTTGACTCTTATTTTTATAAATAATGTAAGGACTTAATTATTTGAATATGTGAAAAATTGAACAAACCCAAGAAATTATACAAAAGAGTCTTAAGTTTGACTTTAGGGGACATTTTAGGGTTGATAAAGCTGCATTTAAATTTTTACAATACTGATTTTATTGGCATACTCTATTTAGAGAAGTTAATTATTATATAAAAACATATGATAGACGTCAAAAGAGTAGGCAATATTTCGAGAATAAATGAAATGCCCCTAAATTTACTCTTGAAGTTGAAATTTTTTATGTTTGGGTTTAGACTTTATTGAACCTTCTATACCATCTTTTTAAAAGATTTATACTTTCATTGTTGTGGATTATGTCTCCAAATGGACTGAAGTAGTTTATTTACCTCGATGTGATGCTAAAATTGTTGCAAAAATTTTAAGAAAAAAATATTTTTACAAGATTTGGAATGCTGAGACTAATCATTGTAGATGGAGGGAAGTCAATTTAAGAATAGAATAATTGAAACATTAACTCTAAAATATGGAATCAAAAATTGAATTACACAGCTTATCACCCTCGTCCTAGTGGTTTGACAAAAGTATCCAATCGAGAAATTAAAAGAATATCGGAAAAAATTGTAAATTCTAATATAAGAGATTGGTTCACTAGACTTGATTCTACATTATTGGCATATAACACTGCTTACAAAAATCCTATAGGAATGTCATCATATAAGCTCATATTTGGAAGAGCTTGTCATTTTCTTGTTGAATTAGAGAATAATGCTTATTGGGCAATAAAAGAGTTTAATTATAATATGAAAGATGCGAGAAAATGGATTATTTCAATTAAATGAGCTTGCAAGAATTTATAAAAAGAAAATGAAAATGAGGTATGATCAAGTAATTTTGAAAAACCATTTTATGCCTGGATAAGAAGTTCAATTATATAATTTAAGATTAAAATTATTTTTGGGAAAACTTATGTTGAGGTGGTCAGGATCCTTTATTGTGATAAGAGTTTATCCAAATGGAGTCGTTGATATTGAAGATCCTAAAACTAGAAGGATAAGTAAGGTAAATGGACAAAGGCTAAAAGCTTGTATAAGTGGGTATAGTCGTATATTTGAGGAGATCCTAATGTTGGGTCAACCATATTAAATCATTGGATATGTTGGGTGATCCCGATTCTCTTTATAGATGTCAAATGCGATGTATGTGATTATATGCTTAATTTCCTTAAAAATGATTCTTACATTGCAAAAAAGCCAAAGATTTTATTCCAAGAAAAATCTAGATAAATTCTTAACTTTGAATAAATTAAGAATACAGTTATAATATTTAAATATGGGATACTACGTAAGTATACATATCGATATCAAGTAATATAATACTTTTTGATTAAGCCCCAAATATCGAACCCACAGAGATACTAAAATAGTCACTTACAAAAACAGGTGAAATTAGATAATAAAATTTTACTTAGTAAAATATTCTTAAACTCTAGATACTAAAATAGGAATGAAAGTTCAATTCTTTTTGTAATTTTATTATAATTGAAAAGAACTAAGCAATTAACTAACTCTACTAAATATTTGCAAGATAAAGGTAATATAAATAAAATACCTTTTTCCTTATCATGAATTAGCTTATCATGAATTAGTAATAAAGTAATAAATATAGGAATTCTGCTATGGAAGTATTCTAATTGTGTTGTGCCAAATAGGAGCAATAATATTCTATACCCTTACCAAAGATGCTATAAAGAACATTGGTTAATTTAAAGTTTGAATAGACTTCAAGACAGGTTAGGTAAGGAGGATACTAGTTCTCACTCTAGATTTCCCTCTTCTCCCTCCACTTAAGGGTTACCATCTTATATCAAAACCTAAAACTATAAATCAATTTGGGGGTTTTAGCCTGTCACACTAAATTTCTCTAATTCTACAACCTTCAAAGTTTATTTCAATATTTATTTGTACTCAACCCCATGAACTACATTCTCATCCATCAAATCAAATGTGACTCTTACCATTTTTACTGAGAGAATAATATCTTGGATCTTACATTCTCTCACAACACATAATAATATCTTAATTGGCCAAATCAAAAAGTAAATGAAGTACAAGTTTTAAAATCATGATAATTTTTTCCAACATTAAAGTACTATACTTCACAAAACTTCCTTCCAATACTTAATCACTTATCATTTCAAGGAAAAAGATAAAAAAAATACTCAAAATTGATGGAGAAAACACAACCACACTTGAGTTTGAAAGTATAAATCATGCACTCAAACAAGAAGTCTAAATTAACAACAAACATACAAAGATAAAAAATTATCTCAAATCCTCTCCACCAAATGTATTGAAGTTTCTTTGAATCTCTTCCTTCACTAACAATACAATCTAAAACTCAAAAAAAAAATAAAAAGTGGGCGACAGCGACGGTGGTGGCAACGACTGCAATGGGCAGCAGCGACGGCGGCGA
>NW_018238863.1:52921-65790 GCF_001263595.1 Phalaenopsis equestris | reverse complement strand
GATATGGAGGTTTTTGGGTGGGGGGGGGGGGTAGGGGGATTCTATGGATGATCCAAGTCTTCTTCTATGTTTTGCAAAAGGTGTCTTGGTGTCTCTTTAAAATGTGTCCCTATTCAATGAATCTTCTAGAAGTTGCCTCCTTTCAAAAGTAAATTGAATGAATTTTTGTGTCCATTAACTATTTCTCACGTGCTTACCGAGGGTTGCTTCAAAAATCTCTCTAAAAATTTTCCAAATTCAATGAATCATCAAATAACTACTTCTGGAACTTAAGTGCAGGGTACTTGGTGCTTAGGTGCGGCTCTCTGTGTTTAACTAGCACGTAACCGCTAGTCTTAGGCGCTTAGGTGCCTCTGTTTGTTTTTGTACCATCTTCATTTTTGCTCCAAATTTGATCCTTTTTCACTTTTTTTATCATTTTCCATCCATTTAATTGTACCTGAATGAAAAACTCATAAATACTTTTCATTAATGCGCAATATCTCAAAAATAGGAATAAAAATGTGTACATAAAGACTATATTTTAGGTGTACATAAAATCCCCCAAACTTAAAATGTTACTTGTCCTCAAGTGACACTCCAATCCTTTAAAAACTAAATAAATTCATTATGTATGCGAGTTTCTTTAGGATATTCTAAAATTTTGATGTTGAAAAATAGTAGTTTAAATTAGAAAAAATATTAGTGAATGAGACCAACTTAGAGTTTAGAAATTTTTAATGTAAAGATGTCTGAAAATATGAGTTCCTATCTGGTTTAGAAATATTTTGAATTCTCTAAATATAGAGTTTAGGCATTTTATCTTCTCCACTTAAAAATTTTTACAAAGCATAATTTTACTTATGATATTGTGTCCTTAAGCTTAAGAGTTCTCAAGTCTTATACTTTAAAAAGATCAAATGTGAAACCAATTTTTTTTTGATTACAATTTTTGATTAGGCACTAATCCTTAAGCTTCTCCTCTCTTTTTCAACTTTTTTTTTCTTTTTACTTTTCTTTTTTTCTTTTCCAGGCAAGGATTACTATATCTAGAAAGGCTTTTAATAATTTTGAATTCCACTCTTCCTTTCCTAAAGCAAAGAGTTGATATATTTCCTTTACTTAAAAACATAATAATAGTTTTGAAAATTACTTTCAATAAAACAAATTTAAGTTTTGAAAATAAAATTCTAATTCTTCAACATTTTTCAAAAATACAATTACTCCTACTAAAGATAGTTACACAATATTTATCATTTTCATACTAAAAATTTTTAACTTTAAGTTTTTCTTCATTACTATAAATTTTAACTAAAATTTCATACTCATTTCTACATTCAAAATTTTACTTCCCCAACATAACTTCTTGTACGTGATCGTTTTCTTCAAATCAAAATCAAATTTATTTGAAGTACATTTGAAAACAAATAAATTTCAAGTTTGTAGAAATTTTTTCATCCCCCCAGACTTAAATTTTTATTATTATAATTTTTTTTAATATCATATATATATATTGGCAAGAATGAAAACTAAAAAATAATATACTTGCAGGAATTTTGGCATCCAAAATATACAAGTATAGAAATTAAAAATAGGAGTAAAAATTAATTTCGATCAAATTTTATTTTATTTAAAATATAGAGATTCATTAAACTTCTATGCAGCTGAGGATAAAATAAAAGCAGAAAAATACACTAAAAAACATACAAAACTTCAACATAAAGAAAATATTTGGTAGTAAATTGAAAATTTTAAACATGAAGTTTTTAAGTGACAATTAGTTGTTAAGTTAGTAATATTCTAATCCTCCCTAATATTTAGGATTAAGTTCAACACAAACTAACAAAATAAACTAAACAACACAGTTAACATAATTACTACCACAAAAACTAACCACAAAAACTAAAAAACTACTCACAAGAGCATAAATACATCACAGTAGTGTCAAACAAAACAAGAAACAAACAAAACTAATAGTCTCAACAAATACAACTCAAATCAAAAATAAAGTACGGTATAATTGTACAACAAATAGTTCACAACAATACTTAAGAAAAACTAAACTAAACAACTGAACCAGTCTAACCATCATCCACCTCCTCAGCATCCCTCCCATCACTATGCCAAATAGTTGTGGGCTCATATGATGGATATTTTAGATATTGAGGGAAAACTACACTCTGATCACCTCTCATGAGGTTTTCCATAGATGAGAGGAATTTTTCCTCATAATCACTATATCTCCTCAAGTGTCAATCTAGATGTTCAAAATTTTCTAATATTAATACTTTATCAGCGGTATAGTTGATGTTGTCCAATATCCTCAGCAATAGATGTGACTGAGAATCAGATCCAAAAGTCTGACCCTGTGATGTAGAAGCGCTTGAAGTGGAAGCCCGAGGTGTAGAAGCACCTGCACTACTAGAAAATCCACATCTACAGCCAAAAATCAAATGATGTGAATAAGACTTCACATTCACACTAGTAATGGGCTTGAGTGGCTACAGTATCTCTTCCCAGCTATCAAATTTAACTTCAGCCTTCTTACATAATGAATAGATCAAGGACATGAATCCCAAACCTGCAATAGTAGCAGCGACAGTATAACTGGTAATAACATCATAAATCAAAGCTCTAATGTCAATGGGCTTGAGCTGTTGAATACAATAGTTCAAGGTTGCTCTATCTTGTGTCACTTCACTAAGATGATTGGTAGGTAACAGACGAACAGAAATGAAATAGTGTCTTACCTTCGATGGGGCATCTAACTTTGCTGTGGAGAAGTTAACACTTTTTTCATTGGTAATCTACCATAATCCTCCTCCTCTAGTCAATGATGAAATAATCTCGTCTAACTACTCCTCATTTAAACTATAGTTGGAATAAAAACATACAATGCTGGGGGACAAATCAAAAAACAAATTTATTACCTCATATGAGAAAGGTACAGTCTTTCCTCTAACCATGACTCCTTCATCTTCAGTCTCAGAGAGATTTGCATAGAACTATAGTTGTAATAAAAACATAAAGTGCTAGGGGCAGATGATAAAATAGATTTATTACCTAAGATGAGAAAGGTACCTTCTTTCATCTAACCATTACTTCTTCATCTTCAGCCTTAGGGAGATTTGTATAGAAAATGGGGATTTTAGGACCACATTGTCACTTTAAACCGTTTACAAACTGGTTTATGTGAACCAGCGCTTAAGCGCCAAGGGTTCGACACATAGGTGCACTTCTCTCATTTTAGGTAGCGCTTAAGCACAGAGTCTTAGCGCTTAGGCGCCAGTGCACAAATTTTAGTTTTTATCGGTTTTAAGTAAAATTCACTTCTAGCATAAGTCAACCAATCCCACATGGTCTCAAAAACTCTTTAATAACTATATTATTTCCTTTCAACTCTCCTCTTTCTCAAGATTCACCAATGTTAACTAATTTGATTCAACACAAAATAACACAAAACTTCAGACAAACAAACACTTATATTCACTCACAAATAATTACAAACATTTTAAATACATAGAATCTCAATCCAAAGAGTCTACGATGAGATAGTTCCTAACACAAACAATAAACAATCATAACATTAAAAAGACACTAAATAAACTTAACATTAACAAACAAACACTAAACACACAGATACTAAACTTAATTCCACTCTCCATTCAGTGGAACAAATCCTGGGCTATCATTAGTCTATTCTTCAGAATTTAGAATGTAAATCTGATATAACGGACGGTGATTATTAACCTTGGTAAAATCTTCTTTAATCCATTTATTTTTCAAATACATTGTCTTGTTTGCTTCTTCCATAAAATTGGTATGGCTAAACTGCATTGTAATTTTTCATTCCATATGATCCAAATCTGTGTTAACATCCAACACTTTTGCTTCAAATGAAGTCGCGTCAGCCTCAATTTTAGTAATTTTCTCCACTATTCCTTCAATTCTAACAGCAAAAAAATTGTTGTATAAATTTTGCGCACTCAGACTAAAAAATTTCTCTCTTTGCTTCCTCATTTTTCTTCAAATCACTCTCCAAAGATGACATCTCTCCAAACCTGTTTTTTTTCACTTAGAATTTTGGGTTAAAATTGAAGTGTGATGATAATTTTTCTCATTCCCTTCTATTTATAGGCCTTAAACTTCCTCTATAACTCTTAAGCACATCCTAGAACTAATATCCCATGATAAAACTAACCAAATCATGGTTAATACTTCTAGAAACTAAAATTCACACATATTTTTAACTGTCACGATTAAGCGCCGAATATTGGCCCGTAAGCATTAGTGCTTAATTTAGCACATGTCAGTTTAACGTCCAAAAATTTGTTCTAACACATCTAAGTCATCTTTTAAGGTCTTAGAATCATCACTGAATAATTATATATTAAATATACTACCAAAATTTTCTAAATCAAACACAACAACATAACAATTAAAACAAACACAGATAAATATGGGTTGCCTTCCACAAAGTGTTTGGTTTAACATCGTCAGTGTGACGTAACCAGTGCTTATTCAGGTTGACCCAATATTAAATGATCATTTAATTTAAGTTGATCACTTAAAATGTAGGGTATCATCCTATGACCATCCACTTTAATTATTTTATCAGTTTTAGTATCTTTGATATTCATAGCTCCATAGGGATAAACTTTTATCACAATAAATGGGTCCATCCACCTGGACTAAATTTTGCCTGAAAATAATCTTAATCTTGCATTATTATAAAACAAAACTTATTTCTCTAACTCAAAATTTTTATTAAGAATCCTCCAATCATTCCACATCTTCATCTTTTCATTGTAAATCTTAGCACTTTAATAAGATTCATTCCCTATCACTTCAAACTCATTCAACTACAATAGTCTTTTCTCACGAGCATCCTCTAAGTTGCAGTTAAATTATTTAATAGCACAACATTCTTTATGCTCAAGCTCAACTAGTAAATGACAAGCTTTTCCAAATATTAGACTGTATGAGGATATTCTAATAAAAGTTCTATATGTAATCCGATAAGCCCACAATGCATAATTGAGTTTGACTGACCAATCCATTTTGGTTGGATTCACATATTTTTCTAATATTCTTTTAATTTCATGATTGGATAATTCAGTCAAACCACTTTTTAAATGATGATCAGCAGTAGCAATTTGATGGTTGACATAATATTTCATTAATAATTTCTCCATCATTGCATTTCTAAAACGACCTCCCATGTCTGTTATCATCACTCTTGGCATCCCAAATCTACAATTTATGTTTATTTTTAAAAAAATTGTAACACTTTAGGCATAACATCGATGAAAAGCAATAACTTCTGTCTATTTAGATAGATAGTCTACTGCTAACAATATATATAAATTTCCAACAGATGGTATAAATGGTCCCATGAAATCTAATCCCCAAAAATCAAATATATCAACTTCTAATACAAAATTGAGGGGCATCTCATTTCTCCTTGAAATATTGCCTACTCTTTGGCATCGATCAGAAGTTTTGATATAAGTGTTAACATCTCTAAAAACTGTAAGCTAATAAAATCCAGCTTGCAAATTTTGTATGATGTTTTATCAACACCAAAATATTCCACAAAAGAAGAATTACGACATATTTGGATAATTTAATTTCATAAGTTTCTTCTAAGTTCATAAGTTTCTTCTAAGGGCACACATCTTTGAATAATAAGATCCTTTCCTTGTTTAAATAAAAATGGGTCATCCCAAAAATACGTCTTGGCTTCAGATAAAAAATTCCTCTTTTGTTGATATGTCATTCCCTAGGGTAGAATATCACTAACATGAAGTTCATAATGTCAGCATACCATGGAACAAGCCACTCATTAACGTTGTACAATTCTTCATCTGAAAAATGTTCAATAATCTCTTTTTCAAAATAAGGTGCTTTTCCTAATTCAAACATGGACAGATGATCAACAATTTGATTCTCAACTCCCTTTCTATCTACTATCTCAAAGTCAAATTCTTGTAAAAGATGAATCCCTCTTATAAATCTTGGTTTTGCATCCTTCTTTTTCAATAAATACAGATTGATCAGTATGCACAATACATTTAGTTCCAATTAAGTATGATCTAAATTTATCAAAAGAATATACTATAGCTAATAACTCTTTCTCAATTGTGGTATATTTAATTTGAGCTTCATTAAGAGTTCTACTTGCATAGTAGATTACTTTGAAAATCTTATCACGCTTTTGTTCTAAAACGGCTCAAATAACATAATCAATTGCATCACATATTGGTATGTCATTCCCTATAGCTAGGAAAGGTCTCTCAAAAATGATGGGTATTTCAAAAATGATGGGTATTTCTAAAAAATGATGGGTATTTCTTTATCTACCTCCATATCTAGCACAATGAAATCAATAGGAAAGATAAATTAATCTATTTTCACTAAGACATCTTCTATAACTCCATTACGATATGTTATTGAACGATCTGCTAACTACAGAAATATAATAGTAGGGGATAATTCTCCTAATCTCAATCTTCTAAATATTGATAATGACATAAGGTTAATGCTTGCAACTAAATCACATAAAGCTTTTTCATAAAATATGTCTTATATTGCACATAGATTTGTGAAGCTATTAGGATTTTTAAGCTTTTCAAGAAGCTTTTTCTGAATTATAGCACTGCACTCCTCACTTAGTGAAATAGTCTTGTTATCTTCGAACCTCCTTTACTTGTTAAGAATATCCTTCATAAGCTTCACATAGCTTGGCATTTGTTGGAAGGCTTCAGCAAATGGAATATTAATTGTAAGCTTCTTAAGAAATTCCATAAATTTTGAAAATTATTTACCCAACTTTTGTTGAAACTTTTGTTGATGAAGCCTCTGAGGAAATGGAGGTGGTTGTTTTTCCAAGTCAACTTTAAGTGGAGAAATACGTCTCTCTAATCCTTTTGGAGCATTGTTGACCTCACTTTTGGTTGAGGTCTAGTTTTTCCTCTTTAGTCGCCTAGGATCTACCCATAGGACTTCCCTGTTGAATATTACTAGAGGACTAGAAAGGAACCCTCACCATTAGAAATTTTAAACTCTTCTTTGCTCAACTTGAAGTTCCACATTTTGGTCCTAACTTCGAGCACATAGTAGGTGAGGTCAATATTGTGGAGCTCAAGGTGAGTCCCTAAAAGATTGTTTGACCTTAAGGTTAGCCCTTTGGTGGCTTGGTCTTGGTTGCTCTCAAACGCACACTTGCACATTACCCTTCCACTCACTGCCTTAAGCCCAAGCATACCTAACTTTGGTCCCTTAGTTATTTGGGAGACTCATATAGATAGTCCCCTAGACCCAATAGCCCTAGGCTAGGGTTTAGCTAAGACTAGTACATTGAGGACCCAAAGTTGGGAATTCTATTGATTCATGGCTCAAGCAGGGTGATTGACACCCTAATTTTACCAAAATACCAAGCTTCGCCTTTTGCACCCAAATCTACCCAAACTACCAAATTACCCTTGAAACCCCTAAATTGACAATAATTCCTGAAATTACCCAAAATACCCAAATTCGCTCAAAAATCATTTCAAACTCTTTGAAACCACCCAAATTAACCAAAACACCCCAAAATTTTCAAAAATATGAAAATAACCCTCATTTGGCCAAAATTCCCAAAATTACTCAAAATACCCAAATTTGTTGAAAAATCATTTTAAACTCTTTGAAACCACCCAAATTGTCCAAAATAACCAAAAATTTTCAAAATCAGTAAAATTACTCTCATTTTACCAAAATTACCAAAATACCCTTGGTGACTCAAATTATCACAAAACCTTCAAAATCACTTAAAATATTGCAAAAATCAATTTGGACCGCTCCATTAAGCCAATTTCACCAATTTGACCAATTTTAACTTAAAGCCCCAAATTGCTTTTAAAGGCCCAATTACCAGAATTTATCACAAATGTCCACCAATTTGATCCCAATTTTCCCTAATTTCAATTTTAAACTCAAATTCATCATGCTCAAGCTTGTTTGCTACAAATTGCAAGCCCAAGTGACCCCCATTGAAATCTAATTTCAACCCAAATCAAAGATCCCCAATTTGACCCAAGACCAAAATCTATCTCAATTGAACCTTAAAATCTATCCAATTGCCCCAATTTTGATATATAAACTCTTTAAAACATTTATACACACCAAATTGAACCTTCAATTGGCCTTGGTCAAGCCTCAATTTCACTCAAAACCAACTTGGGCCAAAACCCCCAATTTTTTCCTTAATTGGCCATGTCCTCAAATTCAACCAAATTGAACCCCATAACCCCAAAATTTCCACTCAATTTCTATCCCAAACTCTTTATGAAAATCTCAAGGACCAAATTGAACCATCAATTGGGCCTTAGCCAAACTTTAGCCAACTTAAACCCAAGTCTAACCCAACACCCCAAAAATTGACCAAGTGCCCAGATTTTACCGAATTGACCTCCAAATCAATTTAAAATCACTCAAAATCATTTGTAAACTCTTTTTGAAATTTATCCACTCTATGTTTCCCAATCAATTGAGCTTAATTTCATGGATAGCTCAATCCAAACCCACAAGCCAATTTGACCCAAATTGAATCAATGCATAAAAATTGACCAAGCCATGCCAAATTGTTGAAACCAAAGCCTCTATTGCCACCTTCTGGACTCTAGTGACCATGCTACACTCACTTGGCCCGCCCTATATGAGCTATAAACCAATGGTCCCTTGATTTATGGGATTTCACCCCATTGTTGGCCTAAACACAAATATTCTTGCCATCATGCCTTACCATTATTGTTTAACCATCACTATGCAGCCCTTGGTCTCTCTAAGCTTGAAGCGACCTAACACTAGCCAGCCACCACCTCAACTGTTGGAAACAGCCAGCCTATGGGAGCCCCAAATGTTAAGAACCCAAAATTAAACTTCCCTGAGTTGGCTAAGTCCCATTGGCCATTAGAGCCTTGCATCCCTCAACCTCAGCAAGGTTTAGCACCCTATGCCAAGCCTTGAGCTCCACCAGACAACCATGGCTATAAATTGAGCTCTCCACGTCAAAAGAAAGAAATGTATGAAACCTTGGGGAAACTTATCAAAATTTCACCACAGCCTCGCCAAACCTTCTGAAGTCCAATCCCTCTGCTCTGAACCACACACAACCACTCCATAGTGCCAATTTCCTAACTAAAATTTGCCCCAAAACTAGGTCAAATTTATCCACAGCTCCATAATGAACAAAACTCCAATTAAACTTGCAGACACCATCCTTTAGATGAGAGGAGTTGATTCCCCACAAATGCCCCATGATAGAGAGCCTCTAGCCTAGCTCTAGACTAACACCCAAAATCAGCTTTGATCAAAATCATACCTAGAAATTTCACCACAACCTAGAAGTTCATCTAGAGGTTTGTTAGACCCATTTGAAGCTTCTACAACCATCTGATTGAGACCTCCCCTTTCAGACAAAAAGTATTGAGCCTTAACATTAAATTGAGCTTAAATTGATTCTCCATACATACATATTGCATTTAATGCTTGATCAACTTTATAAATAGGTGTGTCTTGAGTAGATGAAGGTGTAAGAACAAACACAAAGTGATTTGGTTGAGTCTAGCTCAAGATCTTAAGGTGTTAGTGTATATGGACTACGGGTTAGGTCATTTGGGGACGATGACCCACAGTTGTCTGATCACGCGTGAATCGTTTGAACGGCTGAGATCACATTGGAGGACTCTTAGTACGTGAACCACGGGATGCATGGCGCTAAGGTGGTTTATGGCGTCAAATAGTAGAGTGCCACATGGAAAGCTCGGAGAGGACAAGGATGTGTTTGCGCTGTCTGGTTTAAATAGGAAAATATGGATTTTCTGAACTAATGTAAATGCTAGAACTATGAAAATCTATATCTTTTCATAGAAAAATCATAAAAATAATAACCTTTTGCTCAATGAACAAAGGAGAATATTGTTGACTAAAAATAAAAATTATTTGTTGACTCCTAGATTTTTAATTAAATTAATACTTATCGTGGTATTTCAACTCATTTTGACTAAACATTGCTCACCATAGCTTGAAATTTTTAGGTATTGTTCCTCATGGTAGAGGCTATGTTCTCTGATTTTTACAAGGTCAGAGGACATCTCTGTGCTTCTAACCTTAATTTTCAAGCTAAGATGGCTATTTTGGCTTAAATGTTTTGATGGTATGAATAATTTTGTCTCTTAGAAAATTATGAGATAAATTTTAGTAGGTTTCCTCTGGTCAGAGGAGCTTAGGAAAAATATTATGATCATTTCAATAATTTTGTACATTTCTGTATTTAATTAAGTGTGCATATCTTGTATTAATTTATTTAATTTAAATGTTAACAAAAAATTAATGAAATCAATTCCACATTTCTTATAAAAATAATATTAACCCAATGTAAAAAATTGAAAAACATTTGATTAAGTTAGAGCACTAAAGTTGATTTTTTTAAGAAACATTGCATTTTTGTATAAAAAAATTATATTAAATTAAAGACACTTAGAAAAATTATGAAAAGTGGTTTTCTGAGTTCATTTTGATCAGGGGTAATTAGGAAAAATAAAATCATTTTTGATAAAATACTTCATTTTTTAGTTATATTTTAAATTTAAAATAATTAAAAAAATTAAAATTCCCAAAATAAAAAAAATATTTTAAAATGTTCCTAAGGGTTCCCTGATAAGTTAAGACTCATTAAGATATTTTTCCTAATTTTTCTAAAATAGAAATAATTTTTTTAAGGCCCTACAATGTGTTTTCCTCATTTTCTCATTAAAGTAATTATAATAAATAAATTACAAATCATAAAAATATAATATTTATTTCTCTAAGTTTTTTGGACTGAGAGAGGTTTAATAAAAATATAAAAAAATATTTTTTGTAGATAAAACATATTTTCTATTTTATTAAAATCACTTAAAATCATTTAATAATTATAAAATAATAAATAAAATCTAATTAAAAAATCTTAGATTTTTGCTTAAGTGTTTCTCTAACCAAAGGGAACTGACAGCGACTTTATATATGCTTAAAAATATAAGAATTTGATACTGCTGCTAGATGCTATAAATGCCCGGTAACGGATTAGAGGAAATAAAATAGTGTCACGCTTTAGATGTGGCATTCAACATGGAAGCAGAAAAATTTACTCGTTCTTGCTGCTTTATCTTCCATGTACCTTTCCCATTAGTGGGAAAGTTAATCACATTGTTCAGCGGGCCTTCCATTGTACTGAAGGTTTCATACTTGCAGATATAAGAGTTTGGGACTTCATGAAATGAGTTAATGCGGGCGACATTAAACTCAACAGAAAACCCTCTTACTCGAACAGTTCCATCCTCAAAATAGAATGCATTAGCATATAATTCTTTCACAACATTCACAGCAGCCTTATTGGTGGTATAACAGAAGTTTTCTCACCTCTGTTTGGTAATAACTCGTTCAACTTCTCCTCCCGGGCTCTCAAAAACACGATCTTGTATACATTTCTTCCCTTGAAATATTTAAGTAAATCTTGACTGAGCCTTCGCATTGATGAAGCAAGACTCATCAAACTCAAGTCACCTCCTTTATCGTGGAGTCATTTCAATCTAATCAAAATTATAAGAAAAATTCCAAAATACACTTCAAATACTCAAATAATGGCTTCCAAGAGTGACTCTAAGAGTTCAAAACTAAGTTCCATGAATTTATTCCAAATATTTTGTCCACATTCTAATTTTTTTTCGATCTCCTCAATGTGGAAGAAATTCAAGGTGAAAATCAAATATTTTTAGGTTGTAGTGAAGCTCTTATCGAGAGATGAAAAAATTTGGGGTCTAATAGCCTTGAAATCGCCCGAAATCAAAGATCTTCATGCCCTAAATCGAAATTTTTGTTTTTTAAGAGGAAGGAGATGATGAATAATGGCAGTTGACTGGTCAAATAGCGGTTAAAAGTGTTTTTCAGGATCTCACCGTCGGCGGGGTCGTCAGCACCGTTGGCAAGCTCTATTGAATTAAATAGCCTAAGTCTTAGGAAAAATTTACCGTCGGTGACATCGATAGCACCGTCGATGAGATTTTCAAAATTAGTTCAATTTCTAGATTTTTGCGATTTCAATCAATTTCAAGCCTTCTCGACATTCGTTAAATTATTCTAAACATTAATTTAAATGATTAAATGATGTACTAACACAAATAAACATTCACAACATAAAACATCACAATTATATATAAAATCCAAGGGTTACAATACAACTTACACGACACACATAAGTTTGGTATTTTCTCAACCTTAATACATCAATTCAGCCTCACAATCCAAGACACAACACTCTAAATGCTGAAAACAAACATTCTATGCTCAATCCAAACTATACTGAGATCTAAAAGCAAAATTCGAAAGTAAAGAAAACACATAAGTTCAAATCAACTCACACACATAGACATATAGGTAGTAGAGTAAATCTACTACTCCTCAGATTCAATGCTTGTTTCTCCTCTGATATTGCCCATCGATTGAACATGAGCATGAGCAAATTTGGGTCGGTATGGGAATTCTTCAGTAGAGTCCTCTTCTATCAATCCCATCTTTCTCATCAATTGTGTCAAACTTCCTTCAACATGTCCAGAGTGATCAAAATGCTCTTTCACCCTCCAGTCTAGATGATAAAAAAAATCAGAGATATTGTTAATTGCATTCAGAATATTTTGTACCTCTTTCTCCAGTTTCTTGATTCTGTCTAGGATCACTAGTGTCTTGTCTGGAACTAGAGGCTGAATAGGAAGTGAATTCTGAGATTCAATTTCAACTGGAGCTATTTTTAATATCATTCTCATCTTCATTGGCTGGGAACTTCTGGTTTGGGTCCAAAGGCTTCCACGGGA
>NW_018238863.1:51895-52879 GCF_001263595.1 Phalaenopsis equestris | reverse complement strand
ACTGCAGAGTAAGAAGATTGTTGAAGGATGTCCAAGCCCATAAGTTGATCCATGAACGATTAGGCCCAAATCAGACTTCACAATTATCGATCCAATATCAATTGACAGTCCCATTTGAATACAGTAATTCAGAATAACACTTTCTTTAGTAACTTTACCGATCCTCATCATCGATAATAGATTTACAGGAATGAAGAAGTGCCAGTGTTTAGAAACAAGGTTTAGATGTGTAGTAGAGAAACTAACATACCCATTTTCTCTCATTTCCAGTCTACAGTCTCGTCCGTCAAAAATTGGTGGATCTCATTCATCAGATTTCTTCTCGAGACGAATTTGGAATAATGGCAGACAAGAACATTCTCGATCATATATAACTCATTAATCTATGCAGGAGTAAAATTTATCCATCTGCCTTACAAATAGACGAGCCCTGGTTGATTCCAAGAAAATTAGCATAAAACTCTGTAAAACTCTGTCACCATAGGAACGTCTACGGCGGCAGTAGTGTAGCACAACACTTCCTATCGTCGTTATACAATCATCTCTTCAATTACTGTTGAAGGATTGATCAATCATCGATTCGCAAATCCACTTTCTTTCATTAATCTCCTCTTTGTCAGCACTTTGTTGAAGATTCGTTGTGCCTCAGAACTAATGAACTTTCTCCGGTTGAACACTCAAAATCTAGAGTTTTCTGTGGAATTGGAAGCAATAGGGATAAATTTGGTGGAGTTTCAATTCATTTTTGTGTAATATGAATTTAAGAACCAAGTTTGGAAGTTTATTGGGAGTAAATCTCGCTTAAAACCGCCAAAATTTGACATTTCAAACTCTAGAAACTGTCATCTCGCCATTCTCACCGTCGGTGATGTTGGTGGTGCCGTAAAAAAGCCTTGAGAATTAATTGTCTGGACTCTCAGGAAAAACTCGGCGTCTGCGGCGTCGAGCCCGCCGTCGGCGCCCACGGCAAAAATTTCTCAGTTT
>NW_018238863.1:49607-51500 GCF_001263595.1 Phalaenopsis equestris | reverse complement strand
CAGCCTTGTATTATAAAGCAAAACTTCTTATCCTGGTTCAAAGTTCTTCTGATTAATCTTCTGATCATGCCATAACTTAAGTTTTTCCATATAAATTATGTTGTTATCATAAGATTCATTTCTTAATTCTTCCAATTCATTCATTTCTAACAATCTCTTCTCACCAGCTTCTTTCAAATTATAATTGAATTCTTTAATCGGCCAATATGTTTTATGCTCCAAATCTACTGGTAAGTGACAAGCTTTCAAAAAATCAGCCTTAAAAAATTAGCCTTTAAGGAGTCATTCCAATAGGAATTTTATAAGCAGTCCTATAAGGCCATAATGTAGTATCCAGTCTAGTAAATTAATCCACTCAGTCTTCTCCAGTATTTGTTTAATCTCTCTATTAGAAACTTCAGCTAACCTACTAGTCTAAGGGTGATAGGAAGTAGATATTCTATGAAAAACATTAAACTTTTCTGCCAATATTTGAATGTATTTATTCCTGAAATGGGATCATCCGTCAGTGATAATCACTCTTGGCATTTCGTATCTTGTGAAAATATTTTTCATTAAAACTCTTTAAACACTTTTAGCGTCACAACGAGGTAGAGCTTGTGCTTTAATCCACTTTGAAATGTAGTCTACCACAACTAATATGTATAAGTTCCCAGATAAAGGAATAAATGGTCCCATGAAATCTAATCCCCAAACGTCAAAGATCTCAACTTCTAATATGAAATTCAGAGGCATTTCATTTCTTCAATATATATTACCTACTCATTGGCATCGATCACAAATTTTTATGTATCTCTAAACAACTCTAAAGTGAGTAGGCCAATAGAATCCATCTTGTAAAATTTTATAAGCAGTTTTATCAGTTCCCAAATGTCCTTCAAATTTAGAATCATGACATTTCTGAATAATTAGTTCAGTTTCTTCATAAGGTACACATCTTCTCAAAATAAGATCCTTACATTATTTATATAAATAAGGCTCATCCCAAAAATATGCTTTCGCATCATGAATGAATTTTCTTTGCTATTGCAATGTCAGCATAGGAGGCAAAATATCACTTACAATTTAATTAACAATATCAACATACCATAGTATTTTGCACTCATTAAGATTATAGAGTTGTTCATCAGGGAAACTGTCTGTAATTTCATTATTGGTGTCAGATAATTCATGATATTCTAATCTCAACAAATGATCAGCAATTTGATTATCAGTTCCATTTCTATCAACCACAAAATCAAATTATTGCATCAAAAGTATCCATCTAATTAACCTTAGTTTGGCATCCTTCTTTTGCATAAGATATTTAATAACAGAGTGATCAGTGTGCACAACACATTTAATCCCAATTAAATAAGATCTAAATTTGACAAAAGAATACACAATAGCCAGTAACTCTTATTCAGTAACAATCTAGTTAATTTAAGCATCGTTAAGAGTTTTACTAGTGTAATATATAACTTTAAAAATCTTATTATACATTTGTCCAAGAACAGCTCCAATAACATAATCACTAGCATCACACATCAATTTGAATGGTTTCTCCCAATTAGGTGAAATTATTATAAGGGCTGTGATTAGCTTTTCTTTTAATAACTCGAAGACATTTAAACAATCTTCAGTAAACTCAAACTTCTTGTCCTTTTCTAAAAGTTGGCATAGAGGTTTGGTAATTTTTGAAAAATCTTTAATATAACGCCTGTAAAAACCAACATGTCCAAGAAAACTTCTAACCCCTCTTACATTAGTAGGAGGTGTTAATTTAGATATAACTTGAATATTTGCAGGGTCTACTTCCATACCATTTTCCAAAATTTTATGCCCTAACAGAATTCCTCCTATAACCATAAATTGACATTTCTCCCAATTTAGAACTAAATTAGTTCTTTCGCA
>NW_018238863.1:48428-49334 GCF_001263595.1 Phalaenopsis equestris | reverse complement strand
CACCCCTCCTTTCTTAGGAACACAATGAATTGTACTTACCTAAGCACTGTCCGAAATAGGTTATATAATTTCAGTGTCCAACCATTTCAAAATTTCCTTCTTGACTACTTCTTTCATCATTGGGTTTAATCTCCTTTGTGGATCAACTCTTGGTTTATATTGTTCATCCAGTATAATTCTGTGCATACAGATTGAAGGACTGATTCCTTTAATACTAGCTAAGGTCCAACCAAAAGCTTTCTTATATCTTTTTAATGTATCTAAAAGTTTTTGCTCTTGCAAATCATTTAACTCTAAAGATATAATAATAGATAATGTAGATGAGTTTCCCAAAAACACATACTTCAAGTGGTTAGTCAATGTTTTCAACTCAAGTTTAGGTGGTTTTATAATTGACGGAACTAAATTCTTATCACCATTTCTCGTAATATCCAACATCTCAAATCTTTCCTGAACATAATCTAATTCTTCATTTTCTATTTCTTCCAATATAACTTCATCTTTGTCTTCAAAATCTTTTTTCTCTTCAAAATATTCTTTAAAATGCTCGTTCAATAGATGTTCACTAATTTTCATGCGAAAACATTCATTATCTTTTTCAACAGCAGGGAAGCTCTTCCATAAAATCTTTCATCGATAGCACACGGTATAGTGAAACTACTTGGATCTTTTAATTTTTCAGGAAGCTTTTTTTGAATAATTAAACTACACTTTTTGATAAGTGCAACAATCTCATTATCAGTAAACTTCCTTTTCTTGTTCAAAATATCTTTCATAAACTTCACATAATTGGGCATTTGCTTTAAAGCTTCTACGAAAGGAATATTTACCGTTAATTTCTTAAGAATTTCTATAAACTTAGAGAATTATTTATTCTTTTTGTGTTGCTTCAATCTTTGAGGAAAC
>NW_018238863.1:48001-48388 GCF_001263595.1 Phalaenopsis equestris | reverse complement strand
GTAAGTGGATATTCTAAATCTATCTAAATCTAGGTATTCATGATCTTTTTCTTTTTTTGTATCCACTTTCTCTTTTTCAGTTTTTATTTCTTTATGCACTCTTGTTTCCAATTCTTTTCCACTTTGTAATTGTATCACTTTAATCTGTAAAACTACTTAGAACTCATGGAGAAGATATGACAGAACTTGGAATTTATATATAAAAGCAAAGTCATACAAAATTTAATAAGTAAATACAACTTATCACTTATCTCTAATTCGTTATGTTATTTTGTGAGGGAGAATGAATTGAGTGTGGAGGTGATGGGTGGGTTTTTTACAGCACACAGAATTCTCCTTTTTTTTTTTTTTTTTTTTTTTTTTTTTTTTGAAGGTTTGTTTTTTGGC
>NW_018238863.1:35315-47991 GCF_001263595.1 Phalaenopsis equestris | reverse complement strand
TACAATCTCTCCTTCCACTCTTACAATCTCTCAAAGAATTCCTCACAATATTAACCACTCTCTACACTTTAATGGGCACCAAAAACAACAAAAACTCAGCAGACACCCTTGGACACCCCCTTTTTTGACCTCCCGTGTCTCTCACCCGGACCGCGGCTTTCTACAAAGTTGTAGAAGAGTTTTCAAGAGTTTCCCAAACGTCCCTTCAAAAATCATCCACATTCAATGCATCTGTTGAGAGAACTGAAGTGCTCGCCATCGGCAGCCTCGATGGCACCATCGACGGCCTTCTAGAATTTTTAATTTTGGACTCTCGGGAAAAACTCGCCATCGGCGCCCAAGATCAAATCTTCATATTTCGGTCCTTTTTGCTCCAAATTTGCTCCATTTTGCATCTTTTTGCTCCAATTACCATAATTCAACTTACCTGCAACAAAACATCAAAATACATTTCTTTAAAGTGCAATATCATCAAAATCAGTGTAAAATAGGTATAAAATTCTCAACAAATCTTCCTTTGGTCAGGAACCTCTACTATTTTTTCCATAAACCAAAAATTTATTTTGATTGATTAAATAAATCAATTTTGAAGTTCTTATTTTCTATATTAAAATGGTCATTTCAATTAAACTAAAACTTGAAAACCACATTTTCTCCTCTGATGCTTTAATTACTCTATAGATAGGGTATGCTAAAAATTTTAAAATGACTTGAGTTATGCTTAATGATTTATGAGGTGGAGAGCCCGAAGGGTAAAGCCGTAATTTTAGATTTTTGTGCCTTAATAAAAATTTAGGATTAACAAAAAGAAAAAAAGGGTAATTTTGATCCTAATGAATATGTTTGGATGATTGAAACATAATGGGTTAAAAGGTAGAAACCAATTTGTCACATTTACATGATGAGAATAAAATTATAATTTGTTAAATTATCAAGCTTTGGAAGTTAATCAAAGTCAAATGATTCTCAAGTGATGGGCTTAAGTTAGGGAGATGATATTTCACTTATGTTAAGTCCACAATTGATGATGATCTGATCTTTTAATCAGGATACACACCACCTAAACTAAAATTCTAACATTTGCTAATCTTTTTCCCATTGAAGTTGTTAAGGGCTTGGTAGTGATCTAGTCTTTATATTTAAACTCATCTAATGCTATTTAGAAAAAGGATAATATGCTTAGTGATAGACACTTCTAAGCACTGTAAGTCAAACTTTAGTGATCGGTATAGAATATTTAGTGACCTGAACCTGCCTTAGGAGCATTAACCCACATAACTCTTAAGTAAAATAGCTACTGATTAATTCAGTACCCTATCCTCATGATGATTAAATTACCATGATTCAACGAGTAGTGGGGTAGTTTTTATTTGACCTGGGATGATTAATAGAACAATAATAGAGCAATATGATAAGTTCAAAATGAACTCAAATGTTTCAAGAGATCTTCAAAGCAGTTCAGAGTTATTCCCCAAACACTTTGAAATCTCTTAGATATTTTGAAGAACAAATTGAACCTGTTATATTTTTTTCCAAAATCATCCACTAAGATCTTTCAGGACTCAATAAGTCATAATTTAGAGTCTCTTAGATACACCTTCATCTACTTTTGTAATTTATTTAAATTCTACAAAATTAAATACTTATTGTAAGAAGCTAATCTTTCAGCGAGAATGACGAGAAGATGACAAGTATGCTTTTATACTGTTATTTAATTTTTGTCATTTTACTTACTGCAATTTACTTTTGCTTCCAAATATCATAAATGGTTGGGTGTGCACCTTACTTTACTTGCAAAAGCAAAACCATTTTCAAAATTTAATCAACATTTTTAAAAATCTAAAATAATTATTTCAAAGGTAACCATAAATTCTTTGAAATTTCATTAAACTTAAAACGTTCTTTTTAATTTACGGGAGTCCCTCGGAGGAGGTAACCCGCGGTTGCTAATGAGATCTCCCTAGTTTAGAAAACTTGTTTAAGCTACCGGAATGAGGGAACCGTAGGATCCTAACTGGTGTCGCTCTAATCAACTTTAACCCCCCTTGATTGAAGTTTAAACTGGTCATTTAAACATTTAAACCTTAGACTTTAGGACTGCTAGTTCTCTAAGGAGCCTAGAGCTAAATTTGTGGGCAGTTTCCTACAATAACAATCTACAATAGTATATCTTTCCTTAGAATTTAAAAACAAGCAATAGGACTTTGAGGTTGTCTGCCTAGTGTGACATAAATCCTCAACTTTTTATTTAGGCCTTTGTATGGCTCTGCTACACAATTTAAGCCCTAACATTTTTTAGGATTATGAGGTTGTCGTTCGTCATGACCTAAATCCTCACATATTCCAAGATATTTGTACGACTATCTCACATAAATTTAAGCCCTAATCAATAAAATTGGTAGGATGAATCACTAAATTCCTTCTCAAAATTGAAGCCGAACCATAGGGTAGTTTAGGAAGTCACCGAGGTTTTCCTCAGGATCCATGACATCCCTTAGATCTTCTTGCTCTGATTCCAAAATAAATATTCTAAATTTGAGCCATTCCCATTTCACACCTCTTTGTCCGATCTTTTAAAAAGTCTTATCCCTTTGAATACTTGAAGACAATATCCCTTGATTCTTATCGGGAGTTTTCTTAGGTGACTTCGGTGATCTAAGATGTAATTAACTATATGGGCTTGCCCTTATCAGAAACTTTAAAGAACCCAGCTTAATAAAAATCCTATTTAATTTTTCGTATTAAATAGGGGAACTTTTTGGTAAACATAAAAATGATTTTTCGCAGACTTAAATGGATATCATAATTTTTTTAGTTTTCTTAATCGATCCTTACTAGTAAGTACTGGGTCTACCCTTTGGGATAGATGCATTGTTTACAGTATTAGGCTTGTTTATTTAAACTGTTGAGGATATGAGATCAGTTCGGTCTTGTATTATTAAAATTTAAAATGTGACTTTTCGAAAATTATATATACGTAAATTAAATTAATTCGGACATCGGGATATCCATTCTAGTAACTGACAACTTCCAATTTGGCGACTGAGAACTTTTGGCAAATCACTTGGGGAATAGTTTCTATCTCCATTTAAATCAGGGAATATTGTCTTCATACATCAGTAATGTGTTCATGTCCCTTATGGATCAAATGACCGTAAGTACAGTCAACTCTTTTGGACTTTAGGACCATCTGGTTAATCACCTTTGAATAGAGAGATTCAGGAGTTCATTAGGACCTTTATCTTTTATGTGGGGTCAAACCCCCAATAGGTGCATTGGTGGATTAGTTTCACCTTAGCACTGTGTGCTGTAAAGTTGATCCTGCACTTGGTCCTAAGCTTTACTTTCCTCGTCGTGTCCTTTTGAGTTTGGTTTGCTACTTTGCAAATTAAATCGAATTGTGCCAAGTTGTGCTTACTCTTTAACCTTTCTTATTTAATTAATTAAATTCTCCAACTTTTACATTATTTGTTTATTACGCTTTAAAATCTTCACAAGCTAAAAATTAAATAAGGACTGGCCCAGTCTATAAAGTGGCCTTTGTCAACTTTTACTGTTCACACTAGAATTATAAGGTATTGGCCGAATAACTAATTGAAAGCTTTTTTATTAAGCTGTTGCAATGACATTCCTGACGCTCGCTTTCTCTTGCAACCTGCTAACTAGCCACAATGCTCGCAATGTTTATCCCACCATCATGTTTGGAACTAGATTTGATGAACTTGAAGCTGTTCCCCAAAAAAAGCCCCATTCATCATAATGAAAGTTATCGCTATGGAAGTTCATGAGCCTTCCATTGAATTTAACCTGAAATGTCCCCAAGATTTTACTTCTTGCAACATGGTGAATGCCACTCCTACCCCGACACCTGTCAAATTTGTTTTCCTCTTCTCTGCCAAAGAAAAGGAGGTCATGATTGTCAAAGATACAACTAGAGGATTTATCGTCCCACTGTCGGTACTTGAAATTGGATCAAGTTCAAAGTCTGTGTTGTTATATCGAGCCTCTAAGATGGAACCACAGTCGAAGGGCTCAGAAGGCTAATAAAGCACAAATTCTCAGAAAGATATATGTTGATGAGTTTCCTCACGAGGAGCGACTCGGATTACTAGAGACTTCTCCACTTCTGTGAGGCAGTTGGATTCACCCATTGATAAATACAAATGGACATGAAAGTATTCAAAAGATTGTTGTTACCTTACCATCTTTTTATGGTAATAGTGAAGAGAGGGAGAAGCCCACTCCTATTACTGAAGTTGGTATAGTATTTTAGAGATTGCCTGCTAAAGAAGGATGATCAGTGGTTGAACTATTTAAGCAAGTGGGATGTGCAGTGTCCCCTAAAATGAAGAAAGAGATTTTGAGGGATATCAGTTCTACTCAACAGTCTCAGAAATTAACTGAAGTTTTGTCAGCCATATTCCCATCAAATTCTGTCTGCGGAGTCGAGTTGATACTACTGTCACTACCACCGATTTTGTTACCACCGTTACTCCAAGGTATGCAGGACGTCGACCGGTCAAGTCATGTTTTGGGTTCAAGGATACCGACAATTGTTGCTTGTAAGAGTGCCCCAAAGAAGGAGAAGATAAAGAAGTTACCTGATACTATATTAGGTCCACATCGTGGGGAACATGCTTCTCTCCAACACGCTGATGCCTCCGTTTAGACACCCCATCTCAAGACATCACCGTTGAAGAAGAAGGTATGGGTACCTAAGGTCGTCATACCAATACGTTTTAATGAGCCCATAGGGAAAAATTGTGGGATGAAGCAAAGGTCTGAAGTATCAGACATTGTTGTAGCTGTCGCTGCCAAGTTTGATGAACAAGTGGAGGATGCTCAGAAAAATCCTCTATATCTTAAGATGATCTAGGAAGCGACGATTGAAGTGAAAGTTAAAAAGCTCAGGGCTGAGATTTTTTAGTTGGCCAAAGAGCATGGAGTAGCCATTGATGTTGATGATAGATTTTGATTTTAACAATTTTCTCAATGAGGATTTTATGGATATTACGTCATCAAGACTAGAGCCGCCTCATCTATACGTGATGCCCAACCTCTTATTGAAGGGAACACCATGAATGATTTGTGTAGGGATGTTCTACTAAGAAATAAGCAAATTAATCAAATGGAAAAGAAAATGGAGGAGATGGTCGCAGCCATGGCATAGTTAATGGACAGTCGTAGTCACAACAGTTAGTATCTCCAAGATTCAACCAGCTGGAAATAATTGACTTTATCAATGAAAGGAGAGAAGGTTCCTCGGCCAACAAAGTGGATCAACAAAAGAAGGATTTCTCACCAAGTACAATATTGAAGAAGGATATAAAACAGATGGTTGAACAACAAGTTCGGGAGGCCTTAGCCCAATCTAAGGGTGGTGCATTGATTTCAAGGGGTAGACCTTACCTTACTTGGGTAGACCTTACTTGGAGGAGTTTAATGTCATACCCTACCCCAAGGGTTTTGTGTCACTGAACTTTAAGACATTCAACGGGACTGGAAATCTGAGGCAGCATATAACACTTATTCGAGTTGGTTTTGGCAACACCGGAGTTAATGAAGCTTTACTATTCCGATAGTTTTTCAGCAGCCTATCAGGAATCACATCTGATTGGTATGTCGAGCTACCCAATGGATCGATCAAGACAATTACCCGAGTTAGAGCAGTCGTTGCTAAGAAGATTTGCTGGAGCATAGCATCATGTTTCTATTGTAGATCTCGTTATGAAAAGACCTTGGTGGATCATCTTGAGGTGGAAAAACCTTAGCATGAAATGTGAACCTCTCAAAAGCATCAATGGGCTAGTAGCTTTCATGCTTAAGACACTCACCATCAAGTCCTTTGAAAAACTGCTAAGCAAAGCCAACAATCTACAAGAGGAAAATAAACACATGGATTCCCAAGAGAAGTCAGATAAGTTCAAGATGACCAGAATATTTGAGAAGGAGTCTGGGACAATTGCAATAATTGATAAAAGAATGCAGCCGATAAAGATACAAGTAGAGAATTCTCATCAAAGTTTCTAGTAATTATCACAGCATACTCAGTAACAACGAACATAACAGTATGGCCAGTCTAGCCATGAGTCACTCCGGGAGGACCACGCCGAGCAAAGGGTAGAACGGTTTTGACTCTTTCAGAATGAAAGAAGAGGATATATTCTTTCATAGATGAGTTTATGCCAATGATGTTCAGAAATTTAATGAAGAAGCTCAAGTTCAGATTACCATAACCAAGGTGGCTGTAAGAATTTTACAAGGAGTATCCCAATTTCTACCTCTACCACTAGATGTTGGGACATACAATAGAGGGCTGTTTCATTTTCAACGACTGGCTTGAGAGGAATTTTAAAGAAGAAAATATAACAGTCCTGAAGGAATATTTGAAAGAAGCTGAATAAGATTCTGTGAATATGATTTTGGCTGAGCCAGTCACTTTGATGGATTTGTATTTATAAAAATATGGATGGAGTACAATTTGGAGCAAGTCATCCAAGAAGATACTAGATCAGATTCAGACTACTTCAGCGCTGATAGCCGTCCAAAGTCTACAATCTGCTGAGCCCAAGATGGAGATTTTGCTAGAGAAATCACGCAACCAGAAGAGAAAGAAAAGAGTGACGTTGTGAAGACCGATAGAGCAGGGGGTAGGATAGGGGCTACCTTTGTTAGATTGGTTATTTTGGATTCGAGGAAGAAAATCCTCAAACCCCTGACTCTGTATGGTTATCTTTCTGCCCCACCGGGGTATTATAAATATAATGATTATGATTTTGGCTACGTTTTAACTATTTCTAGTGATAATGTATTTGAATTTGCTCAATCTAACTTTGGTCTTAATTCTCAAATTGATCCTCAAATCGTACTTAAGTTCTATGAACACATTAGTAAGGACAAAGAAGATGTTGACGATACTGTTTACGATAGCACTGAGAGTGAGGAATCAGTCCTCGAGTTCCACAATGCACTGCTCGCCATCAATTTGGAACCCTATGATAAATAAGAGTAGATATTTTTCCTACAACATCTCAGGAAAAAGAAATCACAGAAATAAATCTAAGGAGCGAGAAAGGGTTACCCTCAAGGTCAGCTCCAATGGATAACAAAAAAAAATAGTCACTCAGGAAAAGCTTCCTGTACCTCCGTCATTCAAAGAACCACATAATCAAGTTTAGATTGGAGGATTATATAAAGTGAATTATAAAGTGCTTGCTAATCTTAGGATGTTGCCGGCCAAACTAAGCATCTACGATGCTCTGATTCTGTTAAAGGAAATGAGAGAATCTCTGGTTACAACCTTGCTTGACCTTGAGATTTGCTTAGCTCAGTTTATCAGCGCATCCTCATATGAAGTTTGCTCATTAAAAGAATAGCTTAGGATAAACTTCACAGATGAAGACTTGTTGATTGGCACCACCAACCATAATTGACTGGTCAACATCTCTTTTAATATTGGCAGATTTTTGTTATCCAGAGTTTTGGTAGATCCAAGAGCATCCCTTAACTTGATGAGCTACGAACATTGACATATTTAGAAATTGAGGCTCAAGAGCTTACAGCCGATAAAATGATGTTAAGAGAATTTAACCAGAAGAAGATTCCATTCAACTTTGCTTTGATGATCTACTACAATTCCTTCACAACGTGCTGGTAGAGGTTCTTTTAGCCCATACACCTGAGATCGAGCCCAGGGACGTGGACAAGGAAGAACCAACAAGATTTTTTAACAGACTAAGCCAACCATCAACATCAACATGGAAGAAAGTTTTGATAAAGAAAGCTTCAAGGAAGAAATGATTTTGATAAAATAGAAGAAAGTACAATATGAAATTTCTTTGGAAGATGTAAAGAAAGGTGAATATGAGTTGATGTATGATTGGATCAACTACTATATGCATGCCATGTCCCTTACCCCAATCTACCCTCAAAAAGGTTGAGAGTTTAGAGGTTAAGAAAGTTTGCAGTGTTGGTTTGAAGCCAATCAAGTTTTACCGTGGTTCCCCTTCTACTATTTATGAAAATCATGTAAATGTAGAAGAGGGTTCTAATGAATTAATGGAATTAACTTTTTGTTAATTTTCTCCTTGTGTACAAAAGTTAATTCAACAGGGATATGTGCCAAAACAAATGTTATAGAATAAGCAACAAAATTTTGAAAACTTTTGGAATGTTAAAGGTCAAACTCCTAACTCGAAAGAAGGTCTTGGATTGGATACTATTGGACCAATCGATGACTCAGAATTTCGTATGGTTGTTTCTAGCGGATTGGAAGATGATTGCCTTGATGTAGAGGATGACTCCGAATATCAGTTGGTAGATGATGCCCCACCAGAATTTGAAGAAGAAATTAAGTCAACAGTGGATGAATTAAAATAAATCAAGCTTGGGACTGAGGAGCAGCCCAGACTTACCTTCATAAGTTCTATACTCAATGCGGAAGAATCCATAGAGCTGATAAAGTTATTTTTAGAGTTAAAGAGTGCTTTACATGGAGCTTTGATGAAATGCCAAGGCTGTTAGTAGAAGTTGAAGTTAACAAACTCAGGGTGGATAAATATATGACCCCAATAAAATAAGCTCCATGAAGAATGTGCCTCGAGATAGAGTAACAAGTAATTACCGAGATAAAGAAGTTAATAGACACTAACTTTGTAAGAGAAGAGCAATACCCCACATGGTTAGCCAACAATGTACCAGTTAAGAAGAAAAATGGACAAATCAGTGAATGCGTTGATTTAAGGGATTTAAATAAAGCATGTCCAAAAGATGAGTTTCCATTACTAATACCAGAATTGATGGTGGACATCACATCAACACATGAGAATTTTTTCTTTCATAGATGGATCATCAAGATACAACCAAATCAAGATGCTCCAGAGGATGCAGCTCTTACAGCTTTCAGAACATCGATCGGAGTTTTCTGCTACACGTAGATGACATTGGGAGCAACAAATCAATGAGCAATGATGAAGATTTTTGACAACCTCATTCAAAACCAAGTGGAATGCTACATGGATGATTTCATCATCAAAAGCAAGCAGAAAATATACCATTGTATGATTTAAGGATCGTGTTCAAATGATTACAACAATATAATCTCAAGATGAATCTCATAAAATGTGCCTTCGGCATCACCTCCGAGAAATTTTTTGTATTCGTTGTTTGTCATTGGGAAATCGAGTTTGACCCAGATAAAATTAAAGCTATCTTGAAAATGCCTCCACCCAAAACCTTGAAAGAACTGCATTCCTTTCAAGGAAAATTAGCATATATGAGATGCTTTATTTCTAATCTCTCATATAGGTGTCAGTCCTTCTCGGCATTAATTAAAAAAGATGTCAAGTTTGTTTAGGAAGAGAAAATTTAGCGGGCCTTTGAGGACGTCAAGCAATACTTAATGACACCTCATTTTTTGGCAGCCCCTATCCCGGGAAAACCGTTGATACTTTAACCGCGGCCTTAGATGACTCTCTTGGAGCCCTGTTAGCTTAGGTCAATGATGAGGGTAAGGAAAACACACTCTACTACTTATATCTTCATCTAATACTGATGGAGGTAAATTATCTGCATATTGAGAAGCATTGTCTAGCTTTAATTTTTGCGCCCAAAAGCTTGGGCTTACATACTTTCTCATAAGATTACCCTTATCTAAAAAGTTAATCCATTACAATAATTGGTGACCCGACCAAAACTTTCAGAAGTTTTAATAAGATGATTAATGAATTTATTTCAATTTCATATAACTTTTATTCCCCTCCACGCTATCAAGGGACAAATTTTAGCAGATTTTCTCGCAGTACACCATCTTCCAGCTAGGTCCCCACTCAACGATGAATGACCAGATGAGAAGATAATACAAATAAAACCATCAAGTGTCAGATGTTGGGAAATGTACTTCGATGTAGCTTTATTAGCCAGAAAAGACAAAGGATTAGGAACAGTTATATCAGGCAAAGCAGGAATTGGGCTGATTTTCATCACGCCAGATCAGGGTATGATAAGATTCTCCTACCACGTGACGGAGCCTTTTACAAATATCAAAGCAGAATATGAAGCATTGTTCACCGGGTTGGAGTTGGCATTCTTGATGAACATATTAGATATTGCCGTCTATGGTGACTCTCACCTCGTCATCCAATAAGTTGTCGGACAATGTAAGATTTTTTAGCCAAGGCTAGCAGAAAACCATTGGTACACGATGAAGCTGTTAGAGAAAATCCTTAATGTGGCACTATACCAGATTCCTCGAGGAGATAATGCCCATGCCGACACTCTAGCTAAACTTGCCAAGAAACTAGCATTTCCACTAAAAAAATTTCATTAGTATTACAGTACAAGGATGACGAGTTTTTTTCTGATCAACCTCGATAATCTACACAAGCTCAGAAAAAAAGAAGGAATGATGATTACAGTTGCTGACATTAACAAAGATTGTTGTAAGTCATTAATGGAATATTTACAAACTAGAAAGCTGCCAGAGGAAAAATATGAGGCACATCACATCACGAGAAAAGTTATGTCAAATGTTATAGTGGATGATGTCCTCTACAGAAGATCATTCGATTAGATGTGGTTGCGATGTCTAGTTAGAGTCAAAGCACAAAATATCATCAAAGAAGTACTTGTCAGATTGTGTGGTGCTCACCAGTCAGGGACAAAAATGAAAATAAAGATCAATAGACTCTGGTATTATTGGCCAGCAATGATATATTCTATTGCATGGATACAGCTAGAGCCAAGTGCATGGGGTGGTCTTACACCAGCCTCCAAATGTGTTACAACCAACTATTGCCTCATAGTCATTCGAGTGTTGAGGCACAGGCGCGGACATAATAGGTTTGATAGACCTTTCATCCTCTAAGGGACATAAAATTATTCTTGCCGCTATGGATTATTTCTCTATGTGGACAGAGGCAATGTCGTTACGAGGGTTACAACACAACTCTGTAATTTTTCAAGAGTAAGTTTGTCTACCGTTTTAGTGTACCACGCATAGTGATTTCTGATTATGGAACAACCTTCAAGAGCACAAAGGTCAACAACTTTGTCAAATGTCATGGGATAGACTAGAGCTACTCTACAATTTACTATCCTAGGGCAAACAGACTGGCTGAGGCCTTCAACAAAACACTCATGCAAATTTTGAAAAATATATTAGATGAAAACTATTGAGAGTGGCATAATAAATTATTAGAAGATTTTTGGGCCTACAACAAAACATTCAGAACTCCCATTCAATGTACACCGTACGCACTTGTGTATGGGTCTGAGGCAGTACTACCGCTAGAAATCCAAACGCCATCTCTTAGAGTCTTCATCGCCAATCAAATCACAATAAAATAAGTAAAAGATTCAAACTTGAAGAATTGGAAAGTCTCAAGGAAAAACAACTAGAAGCACAACAACATTTGGAGCTCTACCAAGCGAGGATGGTGCAAGCTCATGACAAACTGGTCTGCCCGAGGGCATTCAAATTTAGTGACCACATTTTTGTTCTCTAGGGATAATCTAACCTGCTGGTGAATTTTCGAGGTGAAAGACCTATGCTGTCGGTTAATGACCGCTATTTGAAAACATATTACCTGAAATGATGTTGCTTGAAATCAACCTTTTAAAATTTTGATTGTTCCGAGATTATTTATTTGGTCAAGCGTCTGTGCCTGGGTCCAAAATTTTGTAATAAAATTAACCTCAATAAAATGAAAATTTTGGAATTTGCTCACTTTATTTCCCATCTTCTGTTTCTGATTTTGAAATTTAATTAAAATAATTTAAATTTAATAAATAAAATTTGCACCTGTTTAAATTAATTTTTTTTAATAAATGCTTTGTTTTTTTATTCTTATTCATGCTGAATTTCAATGCACTGATGTTTTTCTATTTTCTATAGAAGAATGTTGGGACGAAAGCTGATTTGCACCTGTAGAGACGGCTTGAATCTCGAACTGAACAAAGAAAGGGCAGCTCATAGTGGCATCGTAGACTTTGACTTAGACTTCAGTTAGGTCAACATGAACTATGAGGTGGACATAGTCAGTTGCAAGAGAAATAAGGACTACCGTCATTGATAAGGATTGGTACTAAAGAACACTTCTCGCTGAAGAGGAAAAAAGTGATAACACAACAAAATCTAATGGAAGTGGCTAGCCATTTGTCGTCCATGATAACTGCACCAATGGTGAATTTAATCAGCGCTGATGAAGAAAGAATGCGAGAGCACCACTCAGAAGAACTCAATGTAGTAACGCTATTCTTACGTAAGGAAAAGAGACGTGTCAAAGAGGCAGAAAATACACTCTCCTTGATACTTGAGTGGAAAATTTATTATCCCCACATGAGAGAGACCTCTTCTAGTTCGCCTGCTATGGCGGATGAGTCAAAGTTTGGTGCACAACCAGCAATTTTTTATGGACATTATAGAGGTTGCTCGATGTGAAACATTGAGATTCCTATACAAACATCAACAAGAGCAGCTTTACTGGAGTTCCTGACATGCAATGTCCTCCACTTGGATCACTACAGTTCCATTGAGGAGTTCATAGCCTCCAATAAAGGGTGTCAAGAAGCAGCATACTCAAATACCAAGTCATAAATTATATTATCTATAGAGCCGAGTGAGAATGATATCCTGTAGATGTTGAGTTGAAGGAGCGCCCCACCCCCCCTCCACCCC
>NW_018238863.1:0-35305 GCF_001263595.1 Phalaenopsis equestris | reverse complement strand
CCCGATGATCTCAAAGGATTTTTGTACTAGAACTAGAAGAGTGAACAGAGTCAAAAAGAGAGAATTCAAATTCTATGAAGAGATACAAGGAAAGTTTGTCAACATTTTAGTAGGCCTAGAGCTATATGCAGGAGTCATCTCTAAAAATGAAGATAGAAGAATTCTTAACTGTGTATTTGACCTAAGAAACAGAGGTTGAGTTGGTCTGCTAAGGAAAAAAATTTACTCAGAGTTGCGGAAATGGATGTGCAAGAATGGCAAGATAGCCATCCAGTGTGGTTGTTGCTATAACTTTGTCAAAGATAAGAAAGGGAACCCCCCGGGTTTCCTCATATATGACGAGGCAGATCCTCTACCTTCTAAGATAAAGAGAATGATCAAAAGGATAGTCAAATGGAGTATACTACCAGTATAACGCATTCTGAATAGTTGCATAATAAACATTTATGATGAAGGAGATTGCATCCCTTCACACATAGACCATCATGATTTCGTAAGACCCTTATGCATGGTGTCCTTCATGAAACGAAGTAAAATCCTTTTCTAAAAAGAGATCAATGTTTTTGATTATGAGGAATTCAGAGGATCCATTGAGATTCTTCTACCAATGGCATCAATGCTAATTCTAAAGGGAAACATAGTAGATCTAACAATGTACTGCATTCTTGGAGTATGACATTGTAGAGTATCTGTGACATTCAAAAGAATGGTCCAAATTAAAGTACTACATGGATTTCATCTGGATACAGAGTTGGAGGAGTTGCGCCTATATGAGTTATAAGTTGTTCGCACCTCTAAGTACATATAAAAGGAATTCTCGTCCTAGAGCGAGGCTTAGTAGGTCAGGTTGATTAGGAGCTCACATCACAGAGGACAGACAGACAGTCAGTGGACACTTTTGTACTGCATCATTATGTAGCAGATATGGTGTGAAATGTATAAGATGTGTTCAATATATATTATGTACTCAACATATGATGTTTTAGATATATTCAGTAGGTTGTCTCTTCTGATGCTTTGGCATGTATTCAGTCTGTAACACCTTTTTGAAGAATATCATCAAAATTTCTTTTAGATTTCAATGTTTTTGTTAAATTGCCTTTTTTGCTGTGATTGATAAGCAGCCGTGGAACCATACGTTGGTTCTGAGTTATAATGAATGAAGAACAATACAACAAAAGTTTGATATTAAAATTTAAACTTGTTTTTGAAAATCAACCAATGAAAATTAATTTTTTTAAAAATATACTTTGATAATTAAATGTCATAAAAATAACTAGAAAAGAAAATGATAAATCTTTTGAGTTTGTTTATCTTGAGTTTGAGGTTTCTTGCTCTCAGCTTTCACAGCACGACTATCCTTGTATGTACCAATTTCTTCACGTCTCCGCAAAGTTTCACACTCTACACAAAGTCTTACAAATTTTCCTCACCAATGTTAACCTTCAGATGCCACATGTCTATGAGCTCAATACCATAAATTATCTACACTAATTTCATGTTGTTCTCGGGGTCGGTACTAAGATTTTGATTCCCTCTCACTACCTCTTGTGTTGGACGTGAGTCATTAAGCTTTCCTTCCCAATGTAGTGATATATTTTTTATCATGTCTTGTGTTAGATGTGAGTCATTGTGCTTTCCTTCTCAATTTGGTCTTTTTGCTACCTCTTGGGTTGGATGTGAATCATCTAGCTTCCCTTCTCAATGTAATGATGTATTTTCAATCAGCTCTTGAGTTGGACGTGATTCATCATGATTTCCATATCAATCTGGTCTTTCTTCTACCTCTTTGGTTGGATGTGAGTCATCGAGCTTTCCTTCCCAATGTAGTGATATATTTTCTTGTCAGCTCTTGAATTAGATGTGAGTCATCATGCTTTCCTTCTCAATCTAGTTATTCTACTATCTCTTGGATTGGATGTGAGACATTGAGCTTCCCTTCCCAACATAGTGATAGATTTTTAATTAGCTCTTGAGTTGGATGTGATTCATCATGCTTTCCTTCTCAATCTGGTCTTGTTGCTACCTCTTGGGTTGGATGTGAGTCATCAAGCTTTCCTTCCCAACGTAGTGATATATTTCCGATCAGCTCTTGAGTTGGATGTGTGTCATCGTGCTTTCCTTCTCAATCTGATGTTTCTCCTACCTCATGGGTTGAATGTAAGTCATTGAGCTTTCCTTCCCAACGTAGTGATATATTTTTATCATCTCTTGAGTTGGATGTGAGTCATCATGTTTTCCTTCTCAGTCTGGTCTTTCTCCTACCTTGGATGTGAGTCATCGAGCTTTCCTTCCCAACATAGTGATATATTTCTGATCAGCTCTTGATTTGGATGTGAGTCATTGTACTTTTCTTCTCAATCTAATATTTCTACTACCTCTTAGGTTAGATGTAAGTGATCGAGCTTTCATTCTCAACATAGTGAATTAATATTGTTTAGCTCTTGAGTTGGATGTGAGTCATCGTGCTTTCCTTCTCAAACTGATATTACTGCTACGTCTTGGGTTGGATGTGAGTCATCAAGCTTTCCTTCCAAACGTAGTTATATTATTTTGATCAAATCTTGAGTTGGATGTCAGTCATCGTGCTTTCCTTCTCAATCTGGTCTTTCTGCTACCTCATAGGTTGGATGTGAGTCATGGAGCTTTCCTTCCAAACATAGTGTTATATTTATGATCTGCTCTTGAGTTGAATTTGAGTCATCATGCTTTCCTTCTCAATCTAGTCTTTTGGCTACCTATTGGGTTGGATGTGAGTCATCAATCATTCCTTCCCAACGTAATGCTATATTTTGGATCATCTCTTGAGTTGGATGTAATTCATCGTGCTTTCCTTCTCAATCTAGTCTTTCTGCTGCCTCTTGGGTTGGATGGGATTCATCGAGCTTTCCTTCCCGACGTATTGATATATTTTCAATCATCTCTTGAGTTGGATGTGAGTCATCACGCTTTACTTCTAAATCTGATCTTTCTTCTACCTCTTGGGTTGGATATGAGTCATCAAGCTTTCCTTCTCAACGTAGTGATATATTTTTTGTTAGTACTTGAGTTGGATGTGATTCATCGTGCTTTCCTTCTCAATCTAGTCTTTCTGCTACCTCTTAGGTTAGATGTGAGTCATAGAGCTTTCTCTCCCAACATAGTGATATATTTCCAATCAGCTCTTGAGTTGGATGTGAGTCATTGTGCTTTCCTTCTTAATCTGGTGTTTTCTTCAATCTCTTCTTAGGTTGGACGTAAGTCCTTGAGCTTTCCTTCTTAATGTGACACAATCTCCTTGAGAAAGGTTTAAGATCACATTGAATAGATTATGACATCCAATTCTCTACCATATTTCTTCATGATTGGTTTAAAACCACCTTCAATTGGGTATGGCATCTGATTCTCATTTTGGGATTGATACAAGAATTTTTACTCTTATTTCGAGGTCAGCACCTAAATACTGATTCCAATCCTCCAAAGCACCTGAAACTTGATAATTTGAAATCAACCTTCTAATCCCCAGCGAGAGTTCCAAATCCTTGGTTTCGATTGAATACTCACTTGCTAATTCTCCAGTGAAAATAACGGGCACTAAATTCTACAATTCTTTCTAAGTTTATTAACTTAGAAGTCTGTGTTGGTTTTGTTGATCTGGTCAGTCAACTGCACTACGTACGGTGTGCTTGACTGACACACAACACTTATTAGGGATCCATTTATTGATCTCACTTTTGATTGACGCCTATTTTTTCCTCTTTAGTAGCTTAGGGCTAGCCATAGGACTTCCCTGTTGACTATTCATATAGGACTAGAAAGGAACCCCCACCATTAGAAATTCTAAACTCTTTTTTGCTCAATTTAAAGTTCCACATATTGGTCCTAACCTCTAGCACTTAGTAGGTGGGGTCAAAATGGGGGAGCTAAAAGCGAGTCCTTATAAGATTACCTGGACTTAGGGTTAGCCTCTGGTGGCGTGGTCTTGGTTGCTCTCACACACACACTCGCACATTAAACTTCCACTCACTACCTTAAGCTCAAGAATACATAACTTTGGTCCCTTAGCCTTTTGGGAGACTCATGTAGATGATCCCCTAGACCCACTAGCCCTAGGCTAGGGTTTAATTAAGACCAGTACATGGTGCACCCAAAGTAGGGAATTTGATTGGTCAATTGCTCAAGCAGGGTGATTTACACCCCAAAATTACCAAAATACCAAACATTACCTTTTGCCCCCAAATCTACCCAAATTACCAAATCACACTTGAAACCCCAAAATTGACCAAAATTTCTAAAATTACCCAAAATACTCAAATTTGTTCAAAAATCATTTCAAACACTTTGAAACCACTCAATTGACCAAAACACCCCAAAATTTCTAAAATTACCCAAAAACCCATCTTTTGGCCAAAATTACTAAAAATACCCATATTTGTTTAAAAATTATTTCAAACTCTTTGAAACCACCAAATTGACCAAAATACCCAAAAATTTTCAAAATTACCAAAATACCCCTCATTTTGCTAAAATTACCAAAATAGTTTGGTGACTCAAATTGTTCTAAAACCTTCAAAATCCCTTCAAATGTCCCCGAAACCAATTTTGACCACTCCATTGAGCTTAATTTAACCAATTTGACAAATTTTGAACAAAAGCCCCAAATTACATTTAAACAAAAGCCCCAAATTACACAAAAGCCCCAAATTACATTTAAAGGCCCAATTACCCTAATTCACCCCAAATGTCCACCAATTTGATCCAAATTTTCCCCAATTTTAATTCTAAACACAGATTCATCATGCTCAACCTTCATTGTGAACAAATCCAAGCCCAATTGACCCTCATTGAAATCTAATTTCAACCCAAATTAAAAAGCCCCAATTTAACCCAAGACCAAAATCTTACTCAATTGAACCTCCAAATCTATTCAATTGCCATAATTTTGAATTTTAAACTCTTTAAAAAAAAATTTCACACCAAATTAAATCTTCAGTTGGCCTTGGTAAAGCCTTAATTTGACTTAAAACCAACTTGGACCAAAATCCCCAACTTTGCCCTAAATTGGCTAAGTCCCCAAATTCAACAAAATTGAACCCCATAACCCCAAAATTTTCACTAAATTTCTATCTAAAACTCTTTATGGAAATCTTGAGGACCAAATTGAAGCATCAATTGATCCTTAGCCAAAATCTAGCCCAACTCAAACCCAAGTATAAACCAACACCCCCAAAATTGACCAAGTGCTGATATTTTACCAAATTAACCCTCCAAATCTATACAAAGCACTCCAAATCTTATCTAGACTCTCTGTGGCAATCATCAACACCAAGTTTCTCAATAAATTGAGCTCAATGTAATGGATAGCTCAATCAAAAACCAACTCCAAGTCAATTTGACCCAAATTGAAGTGATGCACCAAAATTGACCAAGCATGTCAAATTGATCAAACCAAAGCCTCTGTAGCCACCTTTTATACTCTAGTGACTAGGCTAGACTCACCTAACCCACCCTACATGAGCTATGGACCAATAGTCCCTTGATTTATGGGATTTCACCCCTTTTTTAGCCTTAACTCAAATATCTTTCCCATCTTGCCTTACCATTAGTATTTAACCATCATTAAGCAACCCTCGCTTCCCTGAACCAAGAAGTGACCTAACACTGGCTAGCCACAACCTCAACCACGGGAAACAGGCAGCTTAAGGGACCCCCAAGTGGCCAAAACCCAAACCAAAACCCAAAATTAAACTTCATTAAACTTCTCTGAGTTGGTTAGGTCGCACTGGCCATTAGAGCCTTTCTTCCCTCCACCTCAGCAAGCTTTAGTATCCAATGTCATGCCCTAAGCTGCACTAGGTAGCCATGGCTATAAATTAAGCTCTCATTGGCCAACTAAAAAATTTCTTGAAACCTTGGGGAAACTCTGCCAAAATCTCACCAGAGCCTCTCCAAACCTTCTCAAGTTAAACACCCTTGCTCTCAATCACTCACAGCCACTCCATAGAGCCAATTTCCTCAGTGAAAATTGCCCCAAAATAAGGACATATTTCTCCACAGCTCCATAATGAACCAAACTCCAATTAAACTTGCACAATCCATCCTTTGTGTGAGAGGAGTTGATTCCCTACAAAAGCCCGATCATAGAGAGCCTCCAGCCTAGCTCTAGACAAACACCCAAAATGGGCTTTAATCAAAATCATACCTAGACATTACACCACATGCCAGAAGTTCATCTGGAGGTTTGTTGGACCCATTTGAAGCTTTTATAACCATCTACTTGAAACCTCCCCTCTTAGACAAAGTCATTGAACGTTAACCATAAACCAAATTTAAATTGATTCTCCAAACGTTCATACTATATTTAATGTTTGATCAATCATATAGATAATTGTGACTTGAGTAGATGAAGGTGTGGGAACAAACCCAAAGTGAATTGGTTGAGTCTAGCTCAAGATTTTAAGGTTTTAGTGTGGACGGCTTATGGTTAGGTCATTTGGGGATGATGACCCACAATCGTCCGATCACACGTGTATCGTTTAAGCGGATGAAATCGTGTTGGGCGGACTATTGATACGTGAACCACGGGACGCGTGGCATAGAGGTGGCTGGTGGTTTCAAATAGCGGAGCACCTCTTGGAAAGCTCAAAGAGGACGAGGTTGCGCCGACGCTGACTTGTTTAAATAGAAAAATATGGATTTTTTGAATTAATTTAAATACCATAATATTAAAAATCCATATCTTTTCATAGAAAAAAATATAAAAATAAATTAAAAATACCCTATTGCTCAGTAAACAGAGAAGAATAATGTGGACTAAAAATAAAAATTATTTTTTGACTCTTGATTTCTAATTAATTAAATACTCTCTGTGGAATTTCAATTCATTATCGGTAAACATTGCTCACCATAGTTTGAAATTTTTAAGTTTTGTTCCTCAGGAAAGAGGCTATGTTCTCTGATTTTTCCAAGGTCAGAAGAAATCTCTGTGCTTCAAACCCTAATTTTCAAGCTAAAATTACTATTTTGGCTTAAATTATATACATAAATTGAAATATCACTTGGAAAACTATGAGATAAATTTTAGTAGGTTTCCTGTGGTTAGAGGAGCTTAGAAAAATTATTATGATTGTTTGAATAAATCTTGTATTAATTTTAATAAATTAAATTTTAACAAAAAAGTAATGAAATCTATTTCATGTTGTGTGTAAAAATAATATTAACCAACTGTAAAAATTTGGAAATTATTTGATTTAGTTTGTGCACTAAAGTTGATTTTTAAAGAAACATTGTACTTTTGTATAAAAATAATTATATTAAATTAAATACAGTTAGGAAAATTATAAAAAGTGGTTTTCTAAGTTTATTGTGATCAAGGGGAATTAGGAAAAATAAAATCATTTTTTATAAAAATTTTTTATTTTTGAGCAATATTTTAAATTAAAAGTAAAAAAATTTTCAAAAATACAAAAATATTTCATAATGTTCCTAATGGTTCCCTTATCAATTAGAGCTCATTAAAATATTTTTCCTAATTTTTATAAATTAGAAATAATTTTTTAAAGGCCAATCAATGCATTTTCCTCATTTTCTCATTAAAATAATTATAATAAAAAAAATCAAAAAACGTAAATATATAAATATTATTTCTCTGAGTTTTTTGGACTCAGAGAGGTTTAATAAAAATATAAAAAGAATTTTTTTGTAAATAAAACATATTTTATATTTTAATAAAATCACTGAAAATCATTAAATAAATAAAAATTAATAATTAAATTTTAATTCAAAAAAACATTAAAATTTTCCTAAGTGTTTCTCAAACCTAAGGGAACCTCTACTAATTTTTCCATGAACCAAAAACTTTATTTTGCTTGATTAAATTAATCAATTTTGAAGTTCATCTTTTCTAAATTAAAATGATCATATAAATTAAACAAAAATTTGAAAACCACATTTTCTCCTCTGATGGTTTAATTAATCTATGGATAGGGCACTCTAAAAATTTTAAAATCACTTGAATTATGCTTAATCAGTTATGAGGTGGAGAGCCCCAACGGTAAAGCAGTAATTTTAGATTTTGGTGCTTTAACCAAAATTTAGGATTAACCAAGGGAAAAATGAGTATTTTTTATCCTAATGAATATGATTGGATGATTGAAACATAATGGGTTAAAAGAAAGAAACCAATTTGTCACCTTTACATGATAAGAATAAAATTATAATTTATTAAATTACAAGATTTTGAAGTCAATCAAAATCAAATGATTCTCAATTGATGGGCTTAAGTTAGGGTGATGATATTTCACTTATCTTAAGTCCACAATTGATGATGATGTGATCTTTTAATCAGGAAACACACCACCTGAATTAAAATTCTTACATTTGCTAGTCTTTTTCCCATTGAAATTGTTAAGGGCTTGGTAGTGATCTAGTCTTGATATTTAAACTCATTTAATGAGATTTAAGAAAATAATAATATGATTAATGATATACACTTCTAAGCACTACAAGTCTAACTTTAGTGATGGGTACAAAATCTGTAGTGACCTAAACTTGCCTTTGAGGCATTCACCCACAGAACTCTTAAGTGAAACATCAACCGATTAATTAAGTGCCCTGTCCTCAGAATGATTAAAATGTCAAGGTTCACCGAGTGGTGGGGTAGTTTTAATTTGACCTCAGATGATTAATAGAACAAGATGATAAATTCAAAAAGAACTCAAATGTTTCAAGAGATCTTAAAAGCAGTTCAGAGTTATTCTCCGAATACTTTGAAATCTCTTGGATATTTTTAAGGTCAAATTGAACTTGTTTTATTTTGTTCTAAAAGCATCCACTAAGATCTTTCAGGACTCAATAAGTCATAGTTCGGAGTCGCTTAGATACACGTTCATCTACTTTTGCAATTTATTTAAATTCTACAAAATTATATACGTTTTGCAAAAAGCTAACCTTTCAGCGGGAATGCCGAGAAGATGACAGCTACACTTTTGCAGTGTTATTTAATTTCAGTCATTTTACTTTTGGCAATTTACTTTTGCTTCTAAATATCATAACTGCTTGGGTGTGCACCTTACTTTACTTGCAAAATCGAAACAATTTTAAAAAATTAATCAACATTTTAAAGAATCTAAAACAATTGTCTCAAAGGTAACCATAAATGTTTAGAAATTTCACTAAACTTAAAACGTCCTTTTAAATTTGCGGGAGTCCCTCGGAAGAGGTAACCCATGGTTGCTAATGAGATCTCCTAGGTTTAAATTTTTTCCACAGCTCGTTTAAGCTAAGTAAATTCAAAAGAAAATAGTGATACCGGAATGAGGGAACTGTGGGTTCCTAATCGGTGTCGCTTTAATTAACTTTAACCCCCCTGATTGAGCTTTAAACTTGTCATTTAAACCATTAAACCTTATACTTTAGGACTGCTACTTTGCCGAGGAGCCTGGATCTAACTTTGTCGGCAATTTCTTACAACAACATGAGAATCTACAACAACATATCTTTCCTTAGAATCAAACAACAAGCCATATGACTTCGAGGTTGTCTAACTAGTGCGACATAATTCATCAACTTTTTCTTTAGTTTTGTTATACAATTTAAGCCCTAACTTATTTTATAATTCTGATGTTGTCGTTTGTCACGACCTAAATTCTCACATCTTCCAGGCTATTTGTGCGACTATCTCGCATAAATGTAAGCCCTAATTAATAAAGTTGGCAGGATGAAACAGTTAATTCCTTCTTAAAATTGAAGCCGAACCATAAGGTAGCTTAGGAATTCACCAAGGTTTTCCTCAGGATGCATGACTGTTGACCTCACTTTGGTTAAGGTCCAGTTTTCTCCTTAGTAGCCTAAGGTCTAGCTATAGGACTTTCCTGTTGACTATTCACAGAGGAATAAAAAAGCGACCCTCACCATTAGAAAATTTAAACTCTTCTTTGCTAAACTTGAAGTTCCACTTATTGGTCCTGACCTCTAGCACTTAGTAGGTGGGGTCGAAATGAGAGAGCTCAAGGGGAGTCCCCATGGGACTGCTTGGCCTTATGGTTGACCCCGGGAGTTGGTCTTGAGCTGGTGCATACCCTGTTACTCACTTGCACATTACAGTTCCACTCACTACCTTAAGCCTATACTTACCTGACTTTGCCCCTTAACCCTTTGAGAGACTCATGCAAATGATCCCCTAGACCCACTAGCCCTAGGTCAGGGTCTAGCTAAGACCAGTACATGAAGGACCCAAACTAGAGGATTCCATTCGTCTGTAGCTCAAATAGGGTGGTTGGCACCTCAATTTCAACAAAATACCAAACTTACCCTTTTGTCTCCAAAATCTACCCAATGTACCAAAACACCCCCAATTTGACCAACATTCCCAATTTCATCCAAAATACCCAAATTTGTTCAAAAATCATCTAAAAACATTTGAAATCATCCAAATTACCCAAAACCTCCCAAAATTTTTAAAATCACCAAAAAATCCCCAAATTATTTCAAAATTACAAAAGTACCCTTGGTGGCTCAAACTTTCCCAAAGCCCTCAAAAACATTTCAAATGTCTCCAAAACCAATTTGAACCCTTCAATTAAACCCAATATGATCAATTTGACCAACTTTCACCAAAAGCCTCAAATTCCCTTTAAAGAACTTTAAAAAATCCATATCTTTCTCTAGGAAAATCCTAAAAATAAAATAAAAATACCCAATTTCTCAATGAACAGAGGAAAATAATGTGAACTTATTTGTTAAATCTCAGATTTTTAAGTGATTAAATACTCTCTGGAGAATTTTAATACATTGTTATTAAGCATTGCTTACCATGGCTGAAACTTTCGGGGTTCACACCTTGTGATAGAGGGGATGTTCTCTGATTTTTCCAATGTCATAAGGCATCTCTTTGCTACTAACCTTATTTTTCAAGCTAAGATGGCTATTTTGACTTATCTTAATTATATAAATTAAAATACCACTTGAAATGTTATAAGAATAATTTTAGTAGGTTTATTATGATCAGAGAAACTTAGGAAAAATGTCATGATGATCTGAATTATCTTGTATATTTCTATAGTTAATTAAATGTATATATCTTGCTTCATTTTATGTAATTTAATAACTAATCAAAAATTGACAAAATCAATTCCACAGAGTGTATAAAAATCATGTTTACCCACAATAATAGTTTAAAATTTATTTGACTAAGTCTAAGCATTAATGTTGGTTTACTAAGAAACTTTATATTTTTATACAAAAATAATTATATTAAATTAATTACATTTGAGAAAATTATGAAATGTGTTTTTCTGAATTCCTTGTGATCAGGGGCACTTAGGAAAAAATATTTTATTTTGAGAAAATACTTGATTTTTTAGCTTTATTTTAAATTTTAAATAATTAAAAATAATTAAAATCTCAAAAATACCAAAATATTTTAAAATCTGCTAAATTAATCCATAACCACTTAGAACTCGTTAAGATATTTTTCCTAATATTTCTAAATTAAAAATAAATTTTTAAAAGCTTAAAATGAGTATTTCTTATTTTCAACTAAAATAATTTTAATAAATAGATTAAAAATTATAAAAATGCAAAATTTGTTTCTCTAAGTTCCCTGGGCTTAGAGTGGTTTAATAAAAATATTTAAAAAAAAATTGAAAATAAAACATCTTTTCCATTCAAACTAAATCATAAATATTATAGTAATTACATAATTAAATTAATGATTTAATTAAAAAAATCATAAAATTTTTCCTAAGTGTTTCTCTGATCTAAGATGACCTTTAATAATTTTCTCATGAATAAAAATTTTAGTTTGGATAGTCAAGTAAATTAACTTTGAAAATACTACCTTTTAAATTTAAATAAGTATTTAAATTAAATTAAATTTTAAAAATCCACATTTTCTCCTCTAATATTTTAATTAACCCATGGATAGGACACTCTAAAAATTCTCAAAATCATTTGAATTTTGATTAATGAGTTATGAGGTGGAGAGACCCAAAGGCAAAGGAGTAACTTTAGGTTTTGGTGCCTCAATCAAGATTTCAGATTAATCAAAGGAAAGATGGGTAGATCTGATACCAGTGAAAATGTTTGGATATTTGAAATACAATGGGATTAAAAGGTAGGAACTCACTCACCACCTTTTCTAAGAGTAACTTTAGGTTTTGGTGCCTCAATCAAGATTTCAGATTAATCAAAGGAAAGATGGGTAGATCTGATACCAGTGAAAATGTTTGGATATTTGAAATACAATGGGATTAAAAGGTAGGAACTCACTCACCACCTTTTCTAAAATAAGAACAAAATTGTAATTTCCTTAATTATCATGACTTGGAAGTCAATCAAAATTAAATGATTCTCAAGTGATGGGTTTGAGTTAGAAAGATAATATTTCATTAATTTTGAGCCCATAATTAATGACAATGTGATATTTTAGTAAGAAAGCATGTCATTTAAATAAAAATTTTGCTAAGCTACCATTTCACCTACTGTGAATGTTCAGGGCTTGGTAGTGACCTAGGCTTGGCATTAAAATTCATTTGATTAGATTTTGAAGATAACATGATTGATAATTAACACCTTTTTATACTACAAGCCTAAATTTAATATTGGAAACCAAAACCTTCACATAATTAAATTTTCCTTAGAGGCATTCACCCACATAACTCTTAAGTGAAATATCAATTGACTAATATAGGGTCTTAGCCTTGGGTTAAAAAAAACATCAAGTTTCCTTGAGCAATAGGATAACCCTAGCTTAACCTTGGATGATTAATAAAATGATATAATAAGTTCAAAATGAACTCGAAATATTTCAAGAAATAATTAAAGTGATTCAGGGTGATGCTCTGAGCACTTTGGAATCTCTTGAATATCCAGAAGGGCAAATCAAACTTGTTATATTTTGTTCTAAAATCATCAACTAAGATCTTATGAGACTCAATAAAGTCATAACTTGGGGTTTGGTAGCTATACCTTTATCTACTCCTACAATTTGAATTCCTTGCAAAATTATATATGTATTGTCAAAGCTAACCTTTCAGGTGGAGGAGCGAGAATAATCGACAAGTGATACACCAAAATAATATATTATTTTAAGTACATTATTTATGCTTATTTTTGGTGATATTGCATTTTAAAGAAGGGTATTTTGGTGTTTTTGTTGCAGGTATATCATTTTTAGGCATTTGGACCAAAATGGTAAAAAGAACAAAATTTGGAGCCAAAACAGCGAACTTTGGGATTCTGGCGCATGATGTGCCTGATCGGCGTATGATGTGCCAAAATACGGAGAACTGGCACATGATGCACCCCATAACAATCCATAAAACTAGTGCATCATGTGACAGATCCGCGTATGATGCGCCAAAATCTAGACAACTAGCGCATGATGCGCCAAATCGGCACATGATGTGTCAAGTATGACTTTTTCTAATTAAATTGGTTCGAGACAAATTTTGCATGAATTTTTAAATGGACACTTATTCTACACACCTCTTAGAGTAATTCAATGCATCTGCATCTAGACACTTTAGAATCTTTAGAATGTTCTTTTATGAAGAGATATGACTCTTGAATCAAATGACACATCTTTTGAATTCAAAAGAGTGGACTTTTAGAGTGAATTTTGAATTTTTTTCCAAAGGAGTTAGCCCAAAATAAAAAAAGAAAACTTGAGGAGGCTTGAAAAGTGTGGCGTGAGAGAGAAGATAAATATATATGGAGAAGAGGAGATTTTATTTTAGGGATGTAAGAGGAGAGGGAAGGCGGGAGATTTCTTCTTCATTATACTTCTAAGAGAGAATTGAGAGTGATTGTTTGTAAAGAGAGAAAGGAGTGATTGTAAAGAGAGAAAGGATTGGAGAGAACTTCTAGAGATTTTCTTGGGAAGGATTGTGAAATAAGTTATATTTTTATTTCTTTTGCTTTTGTAAACCTATTTTTATATATGAAATATTTGTTTAATCGTATCCTTCTTATGAATTCTGAGAAGTCTTCTTTATCCTTCTCCTTACTTTGCAAAATGATTTTGTGAAGAATAGATTTTTTTTCCACGGTTTTAAAGGATAATAATTTGTGATGATTTGAACTCCGATTTTCATTTACTTTTTGATCTGGCTAATTGAAAGGTTAAAACTAGTTGAGAGACATATGTTCATAAATGAGATATGATTTCTACAACATAAGGAGAATCACATTTGATTTTATGGGAGAGCATGTCATCCATGGGATTAGGTGAAAATAAATAGAGAAATATACTTTGTTGGATGCAAAATTAGAGATTTTAAAGTGATATATTAAAATCCCCAATTTGGTCCGATTGATTGGAAACTAATGTGAGATTGTTAGCCCTCTAGTGAGGGAGTAGTGGAAGCTCTGGTGTGCTAGCCGATACCCACCCAGCCTAACCATGGAATTAGAGATCAAACTGTAGATTATTCAATGTTCTTTATAACACTCGGAAGAGGGTAAAGAATAGGATTGCTCCTATTTGGCACAAAATAGTTTTTATATATATTTTCAAATGATTTCAATTTCTTCACAATCCATATACTCATTATAAAGGGGAAGGATGCTTTCTTAAATTTGAACTTTCATCACAACAAAAATTTTGTTTAATTTTTGTAATTTTACTATTGAGAGTTTAGTATTTAGTTCAATTTAACTTCTGTAGTCATACATCTGCATTTTAATTAGCAATCACTTGAGTAGTTAATTTTCAAATTTTGCACTTCACTTTTAATTTTATTTCTGTTATTGTTATAAAATAATTTTCATAATTTACTTTAGGATTTTCCAACTTCCCTATAGGATCGATATCTAGGACTTCATTAGAGTTTTACTTTTGTTTTTATTTTTGTTTTTGTTATTACTTGAGCGATATGTATACTTGCATTGATATTAAATGGGATTTAGTAGTTTAAAAAGAGTTTTAAAAGATAAATTATTTACATAAAGAGTAATTTTGTTGGTATTAAATTGCATAGTTATTATATATCTGCCGTGTGTGATTTTGTTATATTGAAAAATATTTACAAAATTGTCACACTAAATCACCCCACATCAATATGTATGCTTTTAAGTTATTGCATTAACTTTTTTGTACTTCTTATTGAATGCTTAATGTCACCCTGCATGTCAACCCCCGTGATTAACAAAACTGAAACTTTTAAGATAGCCACAAAACTGAAATCCAAACTAAAACTAAAAATTTAATGAAAAGACTTCAAATCATTCCCCTTTCACACCTCCTTGTCTGATCTCTTTGAAAATTACTAATCTTTTAACCTCTTTGGAGACAATATCCTTTGATTTTTATTTAAAATTTTTTGATTTTTATTTAAAGTTTTCTTAGGTAACTTTGGTTATCTAAGATGTAATTAACTATAATGACTTGCCTTTATAGAAAACTTTCAAGAACCAAACTAATATAAACCCTAATTAATTTTCCATATTAAATAGGGGACCTTGACGGCTTATAAATAAAATTATTTTATAGACCAAACGAATATCATATATTTCTTAGTTTATTTGATTGAGCCTTGCTATTAGGTTATGTGTTTAATTAAAATAAATTACTTGCCAGTTTATAGATCAATATTTGTTAATTTTTAGTGCTCACACTAGAATTACAAGGTATTGGCCAAATAACTAGGCATAGAGCTTTCTTTCTGAAGCTGCTGCAATGGCGTTCCCTACGTTCACTTTCTTGTGCAACCTGCCGATGAGCAACGATGCTGCAATGTTGCCCCCACAATCAAGTTTAGAGTTGGATTCGATGAACTCAAAGTTGTGCTTGGGAAGGCTCCCTATGTCATAATGAAAGTTACCACTCCGGAAGTTTAGGAGCCTTCAGTTGAGTTCAACCTGAACTATCCTCAAAATTTCCCTTCGTACAAGAACATAAAAACTATAACCCTAGCACCTACTAAGCCTGTTGTTCCCGCTTCTACTAAGGGAAAAGAGGTCATGATCGTTGAAAATATAACCAAAGGACTCACCATCTTGCCATTGGTGTTTAAATTGGATCAAGTTTGAAGTGTGTGCCATTAAATCAATCACAAAGAAGAAACTGCAACAGAAAGGTCCGACAGGCTGCTAAAGCCCAGATTTTTGAAGAAACGTTTGTTGAGGAAATTCCTCAGTAGGAGGAACTAGGATTACCGGAAACCTATCCACTTCTGCGAGGGAGTAGGTTCCATCCCTTAATGGATACAAATGGGTACAAAAGTTTCCAAAAGATTGTTGTTACTTTACCGTTACCTAATTGACATGGTGGGGAGAGGAAGAAGCCCACTCCTATCACCCAAGTTAGTAAAATATTCCAGAGACTTGCTACTGAATAGGGTTGTTGCATCGGTGAATTACTTAAACGAATGGGATGTGCACTATCCCTTTGCATGAGGAAAGAAATTCTAAGAGATGTCAGATCTGTCAGACAATCTCAAAGATCAAATGAAACTTTTCCTACTCGCATTCCCGTTGGGTTCCGCTTGGGAAGCAGAGTTGATACCACCATCATCATCACTGATTCTACTATTGCTACTCAAAGACCTGCAGGTCGTCTACTGGTTAAGTTACGTGTGGGTCCGAGAATTCTACTAATTACCAGTCATAGGGACGTCTCTAAAGTTCTGAAGGAAAAGATGAAGGGATTACCTGGTATTGTATATGGTCTGCAACATGGGGAGAATACCTCTTCTCGGTGTAATGATGCCTCTGTTGAGACACCGCATATCAAGTCATCACCGTCAAGGAAAAAGGTGTGGGTACCTAAGGTTGTCATACCAATATGGTTTAGTGAGCCCGTAGGGCAGGATCATGGAATCAAACAAGGGTCTGAAATATCCACATTGTTGCAGTTGTTGCTATCAAGTTGGATGAACAAATGGTGGATGTTCAGCAGAGTCCCCCAGATCTCAAGTTGATACAAGAATCAATAATAAAAGAGAAGGTTGAGAAACTCATGGACAGATTTCTGAGTTAGCCCGAGAATAAGGGGTTTCCATTGATAACGATGATGAAGATTTTGACATTGATTACTATCTCGATGAAAACTTCATGGATATTCATGTCATCAAAACCAGAGTTGATGCATCTGCACACGACACCCAACCTTTCATTGAAGGGAACATCGTAGATGATCTGCATATGGCTGTTCTATTAAGGAATGAGCAAATTAGCCAAATGGAGAAAAGGGTGGAAGATATGGCCACTTCCATGATTTTCATGGTTACAGTTCACAAACAGTCTCAAGTACAACAGTTAGCTTCTCCAGAAGTCAATCAACTAGAGATCATACATATCAGAGATGAAAAGAGATAAGTTGCATCGGCTAACAAAATGATTAATAGAAGAAGGATTCTCCATTGAGTTTCATACCAAAAAGAGAATTTAAACAAATGGTTGAACAAGTTTGAGAGGCATTTGCCCAATCTAAGGGTGGTGCATTGATTTTAAATGGGAGACCCTACCCGAAGGAGTTCGATGTCGTACCCTACATTAAGGGTTTTGTGTCACCGAACTTTAAGATATTTGATGGGAATGGAAATCCTAGATAGCACCTAGCGCATTTCTGAGCCTGTTGCGGAAAAACTGGAGGTAAAAAAGCCTTAATTTTCTGTTAGTTGTCAGCATTCTGTCAAAAATAGCGTTTGATTGATATGCTGAGTTGCCCAACAGATCAGTGAAGACATTTGTCGAGTTAGAATAGCTATTTGTAAAGAGATTTGCTGGAGCACAACATCATATTTTTATTGGAGATCTCATAGTAGAGAAGCAAAAGCCTAACGAGACTCTAGTAGATTATATCTTGAGGTGGAGAAACCTTAGCATGAAGTGCGAACGTCAACGACAAAAACATTATGGAATTGAGATTCTACTCAAAAGCATCCATGGCCTAATAGCTTTCATTCTTAAGGTACTCACCATCAAGTCCTTCAAGAAACTGCTCAGCAAAGCTACTAATCTGCAAGAAGAAGTTAAACACATGGATTCTCTAGAGAAATCAAGAAAGACTAGAATAGCCCGAATACTCGAGAAGAAGTTTGGGATAGTAACAACTATTGATACGGAAAAGCAACCAATGAAGATACAAGCAGAACATTTTCGTCAAAGTTCTAAGTCGTCATCACTACATTCTCAGTAAGAAACACAACAATATTGTTAGTCTAGACAGCAGTCGCATCAAGTAGGATTATTTTGAACAGAAAATAAGCAAGGTCTGACCCTTTCGAAATGAAAGAGCATGGTATATTCCTTCAAAGATGAAGTTGTACCCAAAATGTTCACAAGTCTAATGAAGAAACCTGAGTTCAGATTGCCATATCTAAGGATCCAAGGAGATTGCCATATCTAAGGAAACCTAAGGAAGTTGACAAGAAAGATCAGCCCAATTATTGCCCATACTACAGGATGCTTGAACATACTATAGAGGAATGTTTTGTTATCAAGGATTGGCTCAAAAAAATCTTAAAGAAGAAAATATAACGATCCCGAAAGAATATTTAAAAGAACCTGAAAAAGTTTCTGTAAATATGATTTCAGTCAAGTCGATTGTTCTGATAGATCCCAATTTAGAAGAAGATGGATTGAGTATAGTTTGGAGCAAGTCATCCAAGAAGATACTGGATCAAATTCAGACCGCTTCAGCTCAGGTAGCCATTCAAAGTTTATAGCCTGCTCAGTCCAAGATGGAGATTTTGTCAGAGAATGCACCGTAACCAGAAGAGAAAGAGAAGAATGATGTTGTGAAGACCGATAGCGCGGGGGTAGGATAGGGGCTGCCTCTATTAGATTGGTTGTCTTGAATTAAGGGAAGAAAATCCTCGAACCCCTTGCCATGTATGATTATCTTTTTGTCCCACCGGGGTAATATTAATGTAATGATTATGACTTCGACTAAGTTTTAACTGTTTCAAGTAATAAAGTAATTGACTTTCCTCAATCTAATTCCAATCTTGATTCCCAAACTGATCCTTAAATCATACTTAAGTCCAATGAAGAAAATATCGACGATACCAGTTACGATAACACCGGGAGTGACCAAACTGATCCTTAAATCGTACTTAAGTCCAATGAAGAAAATATCGATGATACCAGTTACGATAACACCGGGAGTGAGGCACCAGAAGTGAGGAGCCAGTCCTTGAGTGCCATGGTACACCACTTGCCATCAACTTAGATCTCTTTGATGAAGAAGAAGGAATACCAAAAATTTTACCTATGACATCTCAGGAAGAAAAAGTTACAGAGGTAAATCTAAGGAGCGAGAAAGTATTACCCTTGAGAACAGCTCCAGTAGATAAAGAAAAGCAAATAGTCACTCAAAAAGAGCTACCTTCACCTCCGCCTGTGGAAGAGCCACATAACCAAGAAAAAATAAGAGGATTATATAAAGTTAATTATAATGTGTTAGCTCATCTTAGGAGGTTGCTAGCAAAACTTAGCATTTACGGCATTCTAATCCTGTCAAAAGAAATGAGAGAATCTATGGTTACAGACTTGCTAGACCCAGAGATTTGCTTAGCTCAGCTAACCAGCACATCCTCAAATGAAGTTTATTCGTTAAAAGAACAGCCTGGGTTAACTTTCACAGATAAATACTTGTTGCTTTGTACTGCTGACCACAACCTACCGCTGTACATCTCTGTTAATATCGGCAAATTTGTATTGTCCAGAGTTTTGGTAGATCCTGGAGCAGCAATAAACCTAATGAGTTTGCGGACATTAGCATATTTGGATATTGAAGCTAAAGAGCTTATAGCCGATAAAATGATGTTAAGAGGATTTAATCAGATGGGAGAAAGAGCTCTTGGATTAATTGTGCTGCTTATGAAAGTTGGAGAACTAGTAACAACTGCAAAATTCTATATCATCAACTCCAAGACCTCTTTAAATACTCTACTTGGTCGACTATGGATTCATGAGCATAACATGGTTCCGTCTTCCCTACATCAGTGTATTAAATATTAGAAATAAGGATAAGAACATTGCATTAAAGGAGATATACAATCATTTTCGGGTCATGAAGTTGACATTCATGAAGATGCAACCAACAGCGCGCCTCCAAATAAAACTGTCTTCTCTCGTGAAGTTGTGACAAATAAAAATGAAGATTTAGAAAGATTACTAGATCAAAGCCATTAAGCTTTGCTTCAACAATCTTCAACCACTCTTCTACAACAAGTTGGTGGGGGTTCTTTTAGTTCGTGCACCCGAGGTTGAGGCCGGGGACGTGGATGAGATAGAACCAATATGATTAATGGATGGATTTAGCCGACCATCAACATTGATGATGAAGAAAGTTCCGAGGAGGAAATGATGACGATAAAATAGAAGAAACCACAGTACGAGATATCCTTCAAAGTGGTGGAGAAAAGTGAATATGAGTTGATGTATTATCGGATCAACCACTGTGTGAATGTCATGACCCTTACTCTAATTCTCCCTAAATATGTTAAGAGTTTAGTGGTCAAGGAAGTCCGTAGCGCTGGTTCAAAACCGATCAAGTTTTAACGTGCTTCTACTTCTACTAATCTTGAAAATCATGTAAACTTAGAAGAGGATTCTAATGAATTAATAGAATTACCTTTTGGTTACTTTTCTCCATGTGTTGCCAAAGCAAATGCCAAAAGATAAGTTACAGCTTTACAAAAAATTATGAAATGTTAAAAGACACACCTAACTCAAAAGAGGGTCTCGGATTTGGTTTTGTAGGACTAAGTCAAAATTGTGTATGGTTGTTACTAGTGAGTCGGAAGAGGATGCCTTGACGTAGAGGATGGCTCTTAAGATCAATTAATAGAAGATGCCTCACAAGAATTTGAGAAAGAATTTAAATCATTTGTTAATGAACTGAAAGGAATTAATCTCAGGACTAAGGAGCAACCCTAACCTACATTTACAAGTTCTTTACTCAGCGATGAAGAATCTTTGAACTGATTAAGTTACTATCAAAATTCTAAGATTTTTTTTGCATGGATTTATAGTGAAATACCAGGATTATCCCCAGAAGTTGCAGTTCATAAGCTCGGGGTGGATAAAGATATGACCCGTGTAAAATAAGCTCCAAGAATAATGCGCCTTGAAATAGATCAACAAGTTATTGTCGAGGTGAAGAAATTGATAGACACTAACTTTGGCGAGAAGAGCAATACCCCACATGGTTAGCAAACATTGTACCACTTATGAAGAACAATGGAAAAATCCGTGTATGTGTCAACTTCAGGGATTTGAACAAAGCCTCTACAAAAGATGAATTTCTGTTGTCGATCCCAGAAATGATGGTGGACATTGCTTCAACACACGAGATTTTCTCCTTCATGGATAGATCATCAGGTTATAACCAAATCAAGATGACTCCAAAAGATGCAGCACTTACAGCATTCAAAATACCGATCGGGATTTTCTGTAACACAGTGATGCCATTCAGGTTAAAGAATGTTCGAGCAACATACCAACGAGCTATAACGAAGATCTTTGATGACCTCATTCACAACCAAGTGGAATACAACATGGATGATTTTGTCAATAAGAGAACAGAAAATAGACCATTTGTATGATTTGAGGATCGTGTTCGAATGATTACGACAATATAATCTCAAGATGAATCCCTTAAAATGTGCCTATGGCATCAACTTTGGGAAATTTCTAGGATTCGTTGTTTGTCATCAAAGAATCAAGATCGACCCAGATAAGATTAAAGCTATCATGGAAATGCCTCCCCCCAAAACTTTGAAGCAACTACATTCCTTCCAATTGAAGTTGGTATATATGAGACGCTTTAATTCTAATATCTCAGGGGGGTGTCAGCCCTTTTTGGCATTAATTAAAAAGGATGCCAAATTTGTTTGGGAAGAGAAATGCAAGCGGGCCTTCGAGGACGTTAAGCAATACTTAATGAAAACTCCTATTTTGCCAGCTCATATTCCGTGAAAATTGTTGATACTTTACACCATGGACGTTAAGCAATACTTAATGCACCTCCTATTTTGTCAGCAACTCTCTCAAAGCCCTGTTGGCTTAGGTTAAGGATGAGGGAAAGGAAAATGCACTCTACTACTTAAGTCGACATCTAATACTGACTGAAGTAAAGTATTCACCCATTGAGAAGCATTATCTAGCATTGATTTTCACTGCCCAAAAGCTCGTGCATTGCATGCTTTCTGATAAAATTACTCTTTTTTTAAAAGTTAATCCATTGCTATATTTGATGACCTGACCAATACTTTTTGGAAGTTTAGCAAGGTGGTCAATGATTTATTGCAATTCGATATAACTTTTGTTCCCCTCCGCTCTATCAAGGAACAAATTTTAGCAGATTTTCTTGCAGCACACCAACTTTCAGCTGGGTCCCCTCTTAATGATGTGTTACCAATGAACATCTATTACAAATGGAATTCTCCAGTGCACAATGCTGGAAAATGTACTTCGATGGAGCTTCTTTAGCTAAGAAAGAGAAAGGATCAGGACCAATTATACCGGGCAAAGAAGGAATTGGTCTGATTTTCATCATGCCAGATAAGGGCATGTGGGCATGTTGAGATTTGAGATTCTCCTACCACCTGACAGAGCTATGTACAAACAACGCAACAGAATATGAAGCGTTAATCACCAGATTGGAATTAACAATCTTAATGGATATTACAAACATTTCCATCTATGGTGACTCAAAACTTGTCATTCAACAAGTTGCCGGACAATACAAAATTTTGAAGTCAAGGCTAGTAGAATACCACCGGTACACTATGAAGCTGCTTGAATAGATCCCTAACGTGACTCTCTACTGCATTCCTCAGGGAGATAACGCCCTTGCTGATGCTTTAGCAACACTTGCAAATGAATTGGCTTGTCCCCCAAAGGATTCTATTGACATTAAGATACAAGGAAGATGATTTTTATCTAGAATCAACCTTGACAATTTACTTATGCCCAAAAAAGAAGAAGGAATGAAGATTGCAGTTGCTGACATCAACGTTGATTGACACAAGCCATTGATAGAATATTTGCAAACCAAAAAACTGCCAGAAGACAAGCCTGAGGCATACTACATCACAAGAGGTGCTATGCCATATGTTCTAGTAGGTCATGTTCACTACAGAAGATCATTCCATTAGATGTGGCTAGGATGCCTAAGTAGGGTCGAAGCAAAGAACATTGTTAAGGAAGTATATGCCGGATTATGTGGTGCTCACTAGTCAAAATCAAAGATGAAAATGAAGATCAAAAGAATCGGATATTATTGGCCAGCAATAACGTTTGATTGCATGGATATAACTAGAAGGTGTCACCTTTGCCAGGTGCATGGGGTGGTCTTACCCAACCTTCGAATGTGCTACACCCAACCATTGCCTCGTGGCCATTCGAGTGTTGGGGCACAGACATAATAGGTCCAAAAGACCCTCCATCCTCTAAGGTACATAAATGTAATCTCTCTGCTTTGGATTACTTCTCTAAGTAGGCAGAGACAGTGTCGTTATAAGAGGTTATAGTGCAATACGTCCTGCAATTTTTCAAGAACCAGATTGTCTACCGTTTCGGAGTACCACACAAAGTAATTTCCAACAATGGGACATCATTTAATAACACAAAAATCAATAACTTTGTCAAGCGGCACGGGATAGATTGAAGATGCTCTATGATCTACCATCCTAGGGCAAACGGACTGACCGAGGCCTTCACTAAGACGCTCATGCAAAGCTTAAAGAAAATATTGGACGAAAATAAAAGAGATTGACATAATAAACCATTAGAAGCTTTGTGGGCATACCAGACAATGTTCAGAACTCCTATTCAATGTACACCGTACGCACTTGTATACGCGTCTGAGGCAGTACTATAGTTGGAAGTTAAGACATTATCTCTCATAGTCATTGTTGCTAGCCAAATTACAATAGAAGAAAGTGCAAAGATCAAACTTGAAGAATTAGAAAGTCTCAAAGGAAAATGACTAGAAGAACAACAACATTTAGAACTTTACCAAACAAGGATGCTACAAACTCATGACAAATTGGTCGGCCCAAGGACGTTCAAAGTGGGTGACCTCGTTCTTTTTCTTAAAAGACCTATTCTTTCACGTCGCAAGAAAGGTGGAAAATTTGAGCCAACTTGGGAGGGACCATTCATCATAGAAAAGGTTTATTCAGGAGGAGGCTACCATCTGATGTATTTCCAAGGTGAAAGACCTATGCTGTCAATCAATGGAAGATATTTGAAGACATACTAGACAACTTGACACTGTTCGAAATGAGATTTTGATATTTTGATTGTTCTATGGTTATTTATTTGGCCAAGCGTCTATGACTGGGTCCAAGATTTTGGAATAAATTAACCTCATTAAAATGAAAACTTTTGAAGTTGCATACTTCAATGTTCTCCTTTCTACTTTTAAGTTTGATATTCCTCCTCTCTTTTTGTATGTGATATACTCTTCTATATATATATATATATATATATAATCTTTGCACCCATATAAATGAAAATTTTGTCTAATAAAGGTTTTGTTTTATTCTTGTTCCTGCTAAATTATATATATATATATAATCTTCGCACCCATATATATGAAAATTCTGTCTAATAAATGTTTTGTTTTATTCTTGTTCCTGCTAAATTTTAGCAAACTGATGTTTTTTCTGTCGTCTGAAGAAAAAAATGTTAGGACATGAAGATGATTTTTGCTTTCAAGGATGGCTAGAATCTTGCACTTAACGAGGAAAGGGCATCTCAGGGTGGCAACATAGACTTTGACTTGGACTTCGGTCAGGTCAAAGTGGACTATGAGGGTCCTCTGATGGAAGTAGCCAGTCATGGACAGAAAGAAGAACTACCGTCGTTGATGAAGAACAACACTAAATAACATTCCTCACTAAAGAAAAAGAAAGGGATAGCGCAGCAAAATCTCATTGAAGGGGCTAGTCGCCTGTCATCCATGATAACTTCGCCAACAGGACATCTAGTCAGTGCTGATGATGAGAGACTATGAGATGCACCGTTAAGAAGAAATTGACTTATAAATGCCAATCGCCAGAAACATAGAGTTTTCCTACATGAAAATAAAAGACGGCTGAAAGAGGCAGAAAACTTACTTACCTCAATTCCTGTGGGGAAAATCTATGATCCTTGCATGAGACTTCTACAAGCCCGCTTACTACAGAGGACGAGTCTGAGTTTCCTACAGAGCATATACCACCAGCAATACCAGATGAAGTTTATAAGGGTTTCCCAATGTGCAATGCCGAATATCCTCTTCAGGCATAAACTAGAGGAGCATTCGTGAAATTCCTGACATGCAATGTTCTCCAGTTAAACCACTACAATTCTCTTGAGGAGTTCATAGCCACCAACACAGGATGTCAGGAGCCAGTCTACCCGGTAACTGAGTCGTATATTCCATTACATACGGAGCCAAGTTAGACATGGTATCCTATAGATGTGGAGATGAGGGAGCCGCCTTGATGATCTCAGAGGATTCTCACAGCATAACTAGAAAAGATGAACAGAGTTAAAAGATGAGAATTTGAATTCTATGAGGAAATACAAGGAAAATTTGTTAATATACAAGAAGGTCTGGAACTGTACACTCGAGTCTTTTTTGAAAGTGAAGAAAGAACCATTCTTGACTGCGTATTTGACCTGAGAGATAGAAGTCAAGCCGGCCTTTTGATGGAAAGAACCTATTCAGAACCTCAAAGGAGGATGCGTGGAAAAGGTAAGATAACTATCCAATGTGGTTGCTGCTACAACATTACCAAAGATAGGCAAGGGAACCCCCCGAGGATCTTAAAACATGACAAGGTGGATCCATTGACTCCCCAAATAAAGTGGATGATAAAAAGAATGGTCAGATGGAGCATGCTGCCAGTGGACTACATTCCAAACAGTTGTATCATCAACATTTATGAAGAGGGAGATTGTATTCCCCCACATATAGATCATCATGATTTTGTCAGAACTTTTTTCAGGGCCTCGTTCATGAGTAAAAGCGACATTTTTTTCATTAAAGAAATTGACATTATCGGACCCAGTGAGTTCAGAGGATCGGTTGCAATTCTTCTGCCGGTGGGTTTGGTACTAATTTTAAAGGGAAACAGAGCCAACCTCGCCAAGCACTGCATTCCAGAAGTACGATGACACAAAGTTTTCATTTCACTTGAAAGGATGGACGAAAACATGATGCCATTTGGATTTTGACTGGATCTGGAATTGAAGGAACTACAGCCATACAAACTATGAGATGGTTGTACCTCTAAGTACACGCAAAGAGAAATTCTTGTCCTGAAGCATGGCTTAGTAGGTTTTCTTGATTAGGACCTCATCCTAAAGAGGACAGATAGATAGTTTTTTGTCATTATTATTACTGCACCAGAGCATCATATATGATATGTACTCGGCATATGATGTTTCAAATGTATTCAACTTGTCTGTCTCTTTTGAAGTTTTCAGCATGTATTCAGTTTGTAACACCTATTTAAAGCATATTAATGAAATTTCTTTTAGATTTCAACATATTTGTCAAATTTCTGTTTTGTGTGATTGATAAAAAGCCCCAGAACCCTACGTTGGTTCTGAATTATAATGAACAAAGAACAAAATAATGAAAAATTTTTTATGATAACAAAATTTAAATAAAAATATGATAACAAAATTTAAATAAAATATCCTTTTGAAAAATCAACCAACGAAAATTAAATTTTGAAAAATATACTTTGATAATTAAAAATAAAGACAACAAGAAAAGAAAATAAATTTGTTGTGTTTGTTTCTCTTGAGTTCAAGGTTTCATACTCTTTGCTTGTGCAGCACGACTATCCTTGGTCTGCACCAATTTCTTCACATCCCCATGAAGTTTCATACTCTGCACAAAGTCTCTCAAAGTTTCATCACCAATGTCAATATTCACATGTCACATATCTATGGACTTAACACCATAAATTTTCTACACTATTTTCATATTGCTCTTGGGGTCAGTACCTTTATTATGATTCCCTTCTTTTGAGGTCGGTAACTAAATTCTAATTCCCTTCTCTTAAGGTCGGTCCTAAATTCCAATTTTCTTTCTGTGATTGATACCTAAATTCCAATTCCCATCTCGGGGTGAGTACCTAAATTTTGATTCCCTTCTTTCATGGTCAGTACCTAAATTCTGATTCTCTTTCTGAGAATGATACCAGAGAATGATACCAAAATTTCAATTTCCATCTCAGGGTCAATACCTAAATTATGATTCCCTTCTTTTAAGGTCAGTACCAAAATTTTTATTCTCTTTCTGGGATTGATACCTAAATTTCAATTCTCATCTCGAGGTTAGTACCTAAATTATGATCCCTTCCTTCAAGATAGGTTTAAGACCACCTTAAATAAAGTAAGGCATCCTAATCTCAATATCTTTGAGATGACCACCTTAATTGTAGTAAGGCATCCTATTCTCAATATCTTTGAGATTGGTTTAAGACCATCTTAAATGGAGTAATTCATTTGATTAACTTTGTGGGGTTGATACCAAAATTTAAATTCCCATCTCAGGGTTAGTACCTAAATTTTGATCCCTTCTTCGAGATAGGTTTAAGACCACTTTAAATGGAGTAAGGCATCCTATCCTCAATATCTTCCAGATCGATTTAAGACCAAGTAAGACATCTGATTCTCTTTCTAGGGTTGATACCTAAATTTCAATTCTCATCTCGGGGTCAGTACCTAGATTTTGATCCCTTCTTCGAGATAAGTTTAATACCACCATAAATGGAGTAAAGCATCCTATTCTCAATATCATCGAGATAGGTTTATGACCACCTTAAATTGAGTAAGGCATCACCTTAAATTGAGTAAGGCATCTGATTCTCTTTCTGGAATTGATACCTAAATTTTAATTCACATCTCGGAGTCAGTATCTAAATTTTGATTCCCTCTTTTGAGGTTGGTAACTAACTTCCAATTCTCCTTTCGGGGTAGGCATAGACGCTCTATTCCCATCTACACATTCAGGGCCAGTACCTAGATTTTGATCCCACCTTTCAAGGTTGATACCGAAAATCTGATTCTTTATATGAAGTAGGCTTAGACATCCTATTCCCATCCTTACCACTGGGGTAAGCTTAGACGTCTTAATCTCATCCTTACACTCGGAGAGGCTTTGACGTTGTTTTCCTTTTTATGCACTTGTATTTTCCACTCAATCTGGTTTCCTCATGCATAATTTCACCCCTTTAAAATTTTAAATTGAATTCCAAACTTTTTATGATATATTCAATTCAAATCGAGTCTTCGCTAGGACTGTTTATTTGCATGACAAATGTCCTCAAAGTCTCCTTTCTTTTCCCCAGCAAGAGTATCGGTTACTCCTCAACGAAAACAAAAGTCACTCAATTCTACACCTAGGTCTGTTGACTTAGAAGCCTGTGTTGGTTTTTTTTATCCCATCATTCAATGCAAATACGTGTGGTGTGCTTGTTTGGCACACCACAGGCATTGGGGGTCCATTTGTTGACCTCACTTATGGTTGAGGTCTAGTTTCCTCCTTAGTAGCCTAGGTTCTAGAAATAGGACTTTCTTGTTGACTATTCCTATAGGACTAGAAAAGGAATCCCCACAATTAAAAATTTTAAACTCTTCTTTGCTCAACTTGAAGTTTCACATATTGTTCCTGACCTCTAACACTTGGTAGGTGGGGTCAATACGGGGGAGCTCAAGGGGAGTCCCCATAGGATTGCTTTGCCTTAGGGTTGACCTTGGGTGTTGGTCTCGAGCTAGTGCATACCCTATCACTTATCACTCACTTTCACATTCCCCTTCCACTCACTACCTTAAGCCTAAGCCTACCAAACTTTGACCGCTTAATGCCCGCTTACCCTTTTGGGAGACTCATGTAGATGGTCTCCTAGATCCACTAGTCCTATGCTAGGCTCTAGCTAAGACCAGTACATGAAGGACCCAAATTAGAGGATTCCATTAGTTCATAGCTCAAATAGGGTGGTGGGCACCTCAATTTCAAAAAAATACCAAACTTAGCCTTTTTCCTCCTAAATCTACCCAATGTACCAAAACAACCAAACCCCAAATTTGACCAAAATTTCCAATTTCACCCAAAATACCCAAATTTTTTCTTCACCCAAAATACCTTCCAATTTCACCCAAAATACCCAAATTTTTTCAAAAATCATCTCAAACCATTTGAAATCACCCAAATTGCCCAAAACCTCCAATTTTTTTTAAAATTACCAAAATTACAAAAATACCTTTGGTGGCCCAAACTTTCCCAAAGCTCTCAAAATAATTTTAAATGTCTCCAAAACAAATTTGTACCTTTCAATTAAACCCAATTTGATTAATTTGACCAACTTTGACTAAAAGCCCCAAAATGCCTTTAAAGGCGCAATTTCTCCAAATTCACCCTAAATGTCCATCAATTTGTCCCCAATTCCCCACACCATCAATTTGCCCCCAATTCCCCCCAATTTCAATTCTAAATTCAAACTCATCATGATCAAACTTAATTCAAACCAAATCTAAGCCAAATTAACCCACATTTGAGTCTAATTTCAACCCAAATAAAATAAGCCCTAATCTGCTCTAAAACTAAAATCCAACTCAATTGAACCTCCAAATCTTTCCAATTGCCCATTTATGCATCTTAACCTCTTTAAAACATCTCCACACACAAATATTAACCTTCAATTGGCCTTGGTCAAGCCCCAATTTTACTTAAAACCAACTTGGACCAAAACCCCCAATTTTGCCATGTCTCCAAATGTCCGCAAATTGTATGACCAAACCCTAAAATTGGCACCCAATTCTTGTTGAGAACTCTTCATGATATTCCCATTGAAAACTTTGAACTCTCAATATGGAGATTGTGCTTGAAACCTTGGGGAAACTCTGTCATGACTATAAATGGAGCTCTCCATGGCCAAAGGAGAGTGTGCTTGAAACATAGCCTCCCAAAGCCACTGTACATAGCCAATTTATTCACTAATATTTGCACCAAAACTAGGACAAATTTCTCCACAGCTCAACAATGAACAAAACTCTAATTAACTGTGTACACACTATCCCCTCAGTGAGAGAAGCTAATTTCCTAAAAAAAGCCCCATCAAATAGAGCCTTTGACCTAGCATTAGACCAACACCTAAAATCGAGCTTGATCGAAGTCATACCTAGACACTTCACAAGGGCCTATAACTTCATCTGGAGGTTTGTTGGATCCAATCAAAGCTACCACAACCATCGGATTGAGGCCTCCCCTCTCAAACAAAGGTATTGAATCTCAACCATAATCCAAGCCTATTTGATTCTCCAAACGTATTTACTATTTTTCATATCATATAAGCTTTATAGATATGCTCGTCATGAGTAGATGAAGGTTTAAGAACAAACCCCATGTGATTTGGTTGAGTCTAGATGAGGATATTATAGTTTTAGTGTGAACAGTTCTCGGGTTAGCTCATTTATGGATGATAAATGAATGTCTTTTGATTGCACGTTTACTCAATGGATGGTCGTGATGGATACGGATGAAGAGATATTACGCGAACCGCGGGCTGACGAGGCGATGAGTTGTCTTGCAGCGTCAAAAGGTGGAGCCCCATGTGGCTTTTCCGAGCCTCCGTAGGTTGAGGTGGCGTCGCGCATTTAAACAGAAAAATTTAGATTTATTTTATTTATTTAAATATAAGAAATTTAAAAAATTCATATCTTTCTCTAGAAAAATCCTAAAAATAAAATAAAAATTCCCTCTTGCTCAATGAATAGAGGAGAATAATGTGGACTAGAAATAAATATTATTTGTTAACACCATGATTTTTAAATAATTAACAACTCTCTAGAGTATTTTAATTAATTATGATCAAGCATTGCTCACCATGGCTTGAAACTTTTGGGGTTCATTCCTTGTGACAGAGGGGATGTTCTCTAATTTTTTGAAGGTCATAGGGAAACTCTATGCTTCTAACCTTAATTTTCAAGCTAAGATGGCTATTTTGACGTATCTTAATTATATCAATTAAAATACCACTTGGAAATTTATGAGAATAATTTTAGTAGGTTTCTTATGGTTAGGGAAGCTTAGAAAAAAAGTCATGATGATTTAAATTATCTTATACATTTCTATAGTTAATTAAATGTATATATTTTGCTTTAATTTAAGTAAACTAAATAATAATAAAAGCTTGACAAAAGAAATTCCACACTGTGTATAAAAATTATGTTTACCCACGTAACAATTTAAAAAATTATTTGACAAGTTTAAGCATTTGAGTTGGTTTTCTAAGAAACCTTATATTTTTGTACAAAAATAATTATATTAAATTAAATTCATTTGGAAAAAATATGAAAAGTATTTGTCTGAGTTCCTTTTGATTTGGGGCACTTAGGAAAAATAAAATTTATTTTTGAGAAAATACTTGATTTTAGAGCTTTATTTTGAATTAAGATAATTAAAAATACTTAAAAATCCTAAAAATACAAATATATTTTAAAATATGCCTAATTATTCCCTGATAACTTAAAACTCATTAGGATATTTTTCCTAATTTTTCTAAGTTAAAAATTAATTTTTGAATGATTAAAATGAAATTTTCTTATTTTCCCACTAAAAGAATTGTAATAAATCGATTAAAAATTATAAAAATGCAAAATTTGTTTTTCTGGGTTCCCGGGGCTCGACGAGGCTTAATAAAAATATAAAAAATAATTTTTGTAAATAAAACATTTATTCCATTCTAATTAAATCATAAAAATCAAAAATAATTACAAAATTAAATTAAAGATTTCAAAATTAAATTAAAGAAAATTAAATTAAAGATTTAATTCAAAAAATCATAAAATTTTGCCTAAGTGTTTCTCTAACCTAAGGGGGACCTCTAATAGTTTTCGCATGAATAAAAAGTTTAGTTTGGATAGTCAAGTAAATCAACTTTGAAAATACTACCTTTTAAATTTAAATAATTATTTAAATTTAATTAAATTTTGAAATTCCGCATTTTCTCCACTGAGGTATTAATCAACCCATGGATTGGACACTCTTAAAATTCTCAAAGTCATTTCAATTTTTATTAATGATTTATGGCTGAGGTATTAATCAACCCATGGATTGGACACTCTTAAAATTCTCAAAGTCATTTCAATTTTTATTGATGATTTATGGGGTGGAGAGCCCCAAAGGCAAAGGAGTAACTTTAGGTTTTGGCACCTCAATCAAGATTTAGGATTAATCAAAGGGAAGATGGGTAATTTTCATCCTAATGAACATTGTTGGATGAATGAAATAGAGTGGGAGTAAAAGGTAGGAACTCACTCACCACCATTTCTATAATAATAACAAAATTTTAATTTCCTTAATTATCATGACTTGGAAGTCAATCAAAATCAAATAATTCTCAAGTGATGGGTTCGAGTTATAAAGATAAAATTTCATTAATTTTAAGCTCATAATTGATGACAATGTGATCTTATAATAAAAATGCATGTCATTTAGATCAAATAATTTGCTAAGTTACCATTTCACCTACTATGATTTTTTAGGGCTTGATAATGACCTAGGCTTGACATTTGAACTCATTTGATCGGATTTAGAAGTTAACATGATTGATGATTAATACCTTTTAACACTTACAAGCACTATTTCAACTTTGGAAACAAAAACCCTTACTTACTTAAACTTTTCTTTGAGGCATCCGCCCACATAACTCTTAAATGAAATATCAATTGATTAATTGGGTGTCCTAGCCTTGACATAAATAGAACATCAAGTTTGATTGAGCAATAGGATAACCCTAGCTAAACCATGTATGATTAAAAAGATGATATGATAAGTTCAAAATGAACTCAAAATATTTCAAGAAATCTTCAAAGTGATTCAGGGCCATGCTCGGAGCACATTGGAATCTCTTGAATATCTTGAAGGGCAAATTAAACTTGCTATATTTTGTTCTAAAATCATCTAGTAAGATCTTCCGAGACTCAATAAAGTCATAACTTGGGGTTTGGTAGCAATACCTTCATCTTCTCTTGCAATTTAAATTCCTTGCAAAATTATATGCATATTGCAAAAGCTAACCTTTCAAGTGGAGAAGCGGGAAGAATTGACAGGTATGCTTTTAAGTTATTGCATTTACTTTTTTGTACCTCTTGTTTCTTGCTTGAATGCTTAAAGTCACCCTACATTTCAAAACTAAAACTTTTAGGATAGCCATAAAATTGAAACCAAAACTAAACCTAAAAATTTAAACAAAATAAAATTCACTACCACAATATTTAAAATAAAAGGCAACACAAAATTTAATCACAAGGAAAACAAAACCAAAAATTGCAATTAAATTAAAACGTCTCTATCGGATGATCGGGAATCCCGATGATCGGTATCGGATGATCGGGAATCCCTCAGAGGAGGTAACCTACACTTGCTAACGAGATTTCCCATGATCTAAATGAAAGTACAAAACTCTTTAAATTGGTTTAATAAATTCATTTGGACTATGTGAGTTCGAAAGAAAATAGTGGTGCTGGAACGAGAGAACCATAGGATCCTAACCGGTGCGCTCTAATCAACTTTAACATTCTCCATAATATTTAAATAACCATGACCTTAGGAAACACTTGATTTTTCATCGGAACATGACATATTAGAAAACTTAAACTCGCCACAATGAGAAGCTTGGAGCTAGCATTATGGGTAACACACCCATCTTCAATAGCAACACATGTCTACACCAGCTAAACCATTCAGTAGAATTAAACAAAAAGCCATAGGATGTCAAGATTGTCCACCTAGTGCGACATAAATGCTAAACTTTCCTTTAGGCTGTTGTATGAATCTGCCATATAATATAATCCCTAACTCGCTTTAGGATTCTGAGGTTGTTATTTGTCATGACCTAAATCCTCACTTCTTCCAGGCTATTTTTGTAATCTTTTTGCACGAATATAAGCCCTAATTAATGAAATTGACAGGATGAAACATTTAATTATTTCTACTCTAAATTGAAGCCAAACCATAGGATAGATATGGATATCACTGAGGCCCTCCTCATAATCTATGATATCCCCTATTTCTTCCTCCTTCAAATTCCATAATATGTTCCAAATTTGAACCATTCCTTATTCACACCTCCTTGTCCGATCCCTTTAGAAAGTCCTAATCCTATGACCACTTTGAAGAAAATATCCCCAGACTTTTATTGAGAGTTTCTTTAGGTAACTTAACTTCTGTTATCTTAACTTCTGTTATCTAAGATGTAATTAACTATAGGAAACTTTCAAGAACCGAGCTTAATATAAACCCTATTTAATTTTTCATATTAAATAGGGGAACTTGTCGGCTTATAAAGAAAATGATTTCGCAGCCCAAACGGAGTCATACATTTCTTAGTTTATTTGATTGAGCCTCACTATCAGGTTATGTGTTTATCTTTCGACGTAGATACATAGCTTAAGTTGGATGTCATATATTTCTTAGCTCATTTGATTGAGTCTCACCCTCAAGTCTTATTTTTATCATTTGAGATAGATACATAGCTTGAGGTGTAGTGCTCTTTCATCTAAACTTTGAAAGATACGGGATCAGTTTGATTTCATATTTCTCTAAACCTAAATATATGTATGTAAATTAAAATGTCCCTCCAAAGCAAGCGACAGGATTTCGATGGCAGTGACTGACAACTACCACAAAACGACTCCTCGTAAAATAGTGCCGACAATCGTATCCCCTAGTTCTTCTTCTTTTGGATTTTAAAATAAATTTTCCAAATTTTAGTCATCCCCATTTCACACACCTCTTTGTCTGATCTTTGGAAATGTCCCATCCCTTTAAATTCTTGAAGACAACATCTCATGATTCTTATCGAGAGTTTTCTTAGGTCACTTTGGTTATGTAAGATGTAATTAACTATAGAGGCTTTCTCTTTTAAGAAAGTTTCAAGAACCCAGCTTAATAAAAACCCTATTTAATTTTTGTATTAAATATCAAAACTTATCGATTATTATAAAAATGGATTTTCCCAGACTTAAATGGATGTCATAATTTTTTTAGTTTATTTAATCGAGCCTTACCAGTAAGTAGTGTTTTTACCATTCGGGATAGATGCATTGCTTGTGGTGTAAGGCTCATTTTTTTTTAATACTGAGGATATGAGATTAGTTCAGTCTTGTATTTTCAAAATTTAAAATGCTACTTTTCCCAAATTATATATTCATAAATTAAATCGAGATATCTATTAAGGCAACTGACAACTTTCAATTTTGCGACCAACAAGCATCCTCTTCAGGCTCTTCAATTTCTTTGCTCTCTACTTCAGAGTCTTTTTGAACTCTACTGTCGGCACTATTTTTGGTGTGGGGTTTG
>NW_018238862.1:0-235 GCF_001263595.1 Phalaenopsis equestris | reverse complement strand
ATACAATATTACTAAGAAACTAACTTTTGAGTAAAGCTTACTGATTATGCACTATTTTCTTAAAGTTTAATTTTATTCAATTGATGAAAATTACATTAGTTTTGCTCAAAATATTTTCATAAATTGTTCAAAATTTTCAAAAAAAAAAAGTCACAAAAACATAGTCAAGGATATTAAAATTCTTGACAAAAATCCATTTCTATTAATTTTTTTCTAATTTTTATAAATAAATTTC
>NW_018238861.1:0-4281 GCF_001263595.1 Phalaenopsis equestris | reverse complement strand
AAGAGGTAGTCACCCTGGTGGCTTGAGCCGGTTTCGGAGCTAAGAGGGAGAGTGCCGGAGTTGTATTCGTGGGAGGTGGTGGTTGTCTGAAAAGATAGAAGACGGGGCTTCTTTAGAGCTGAGATGATACCGGAGGAAGAAACCGCAACTGCGGCTGCGGAATCGGAAGCGGTGAGATGTCGCTCGCGGCGGCGGGCAGCTGGGACCCATGTGCTTTTAATGTGTGTCGAACAATCGTATCCGCGGTTTTTGCAGCACGTGCGGCATCGACGGTGGCTGCAATCCTTCTTGGCCTGGTTCCCGCAGTCTTGGCAAGTGGAAGATCCCCCAGTAACGAAGAGGATGTCGGGGGATTCCAGTTCCGGTGAGGGACTAGGGTTAGGGTTTTGGGGCAGCGCAGGGGCTTGAAGGGAAGGGAGCGGGTGGGATTGCCAGAGATGGATCATGGAGGAGCGGGAATCGTCATCAGCGAGGTAGGGTGAAGCGGTTAGAAGAGGGATGATCGAGTGGGCTTCGGCGCTAGGGAGGAACTGTTCGTGGTACGCCGCCGGTGGGTGGAAGGATGCGGCGGGTGCTACTACGTACACGTCGCGAAGACCAACCATCTCCGCTATGCCGTAATTGAGTGTTTGTCGACCTGCAGCCGACGATCTCGTGGCCCATAATCCCGCTCCTCCGGCGCCTCCTCCGGCGCCTCCTCCGGCATTGAAACCAAGACAGATATCTTCCACACTCACGGAGGCGAAGGATGACGCCCACTCTCCGTTTTCCAATGGGAATCGCTTTTCAGGAGCCACCACGCCGGTTCACCCCCGCTTTATATACTATCTCTTGTGTGAAATCATTCGAAAAAAAAAAGTTGGTGGTTTTGTTTGATTTTTAGCGGAGATCTGGTAGGAGGGTAGAAAAAGTGAATGGTGAGAGATCGATATGGAAAAATGGAAATTCTGGGCTGATGGAATGGGTGGCTCGATCGTCTTCTATTCCTATTTCCTCTCTCTAGGGCTCCCTCGCTCAGAATTCTATTCTGCTCCTGCTGCGCCGACTGACCTGTCTGCAGTGGGGCTAAAAGTTAAGAAGCGCTCGCTTCTCCCCCTGCATCTTTCCCGATTGTGGCGGATCGGGCTTCCATTGTCGTTTGGCGTGGTGGTGGTGAGAGGAGAGAGAGATAGAAAGGGAATTTCTGTGGCATTCTATTATAATCTGCGACGGTCACGTGATGGATTTTATGGGGGCTGGAAAATGATGAGCGCGGCTGGTTTCAGAGCACAACCGGTCGAGAAAATTTGTGATGTAGTTAGCTCCTTGGTGCCTAAAAATTCGCAGAAAATTTTGCATGGATTTCTGCAATTACATAGGGTCAAAATGAGTGTGTTCATTTATTTATCCCTCATTTTCATAAATAAATAATGATTTGATCATTACCATGAGCGACCATTGAATGGCCATGAGGTAACAAAGGTCACTCTACTGAGAGTCTCAATGACATAGTAGAGGTGATCCAAAATAAGGAGCACTTCAAGAAGACACCATCAATGAGAGTTGAAGATTTTCTCTGAGGTGCAAAGTTGTATTGTTCTTGCTACAAAGGCCATGGTCAAGACACGTAGGAATGTAGACATCTACGGAGCCTAGTCGATGAGTTGATAAGAGACATAATGCTTAAGTATTGTGCAGCTCTATGAGCAACGACCCAAAAGCAGAGGAATACTCCAATTGAAGAAATTCTAAATGAGCCCGTCTGAGCAAATGTACTTACATTGTTGGGATGGTATCTGATAGTTTTGTAGAAGGTGGAGATTCATCTCGGTGAGCTAGTTAGAAAGGCTCTGGTCGGGATACCTGTGTGCAGTTGCTTTCACCCTGAAGCACGACAGTCATCTACCTATCACTTTCACCGACATAGACTTTCCGTCAAAGAGGAATCCTTATAATGATGTCATTGTTGTTACAGCGATGATAAGAAACTACTTGTAGTTAGTATTTTAGTTGACCCTGGCAACTCTGTGAATATCCTATTCAAGTCAGTGTTCGTTAATATGAACCTCAAAACCAACTGGCTGATGACACCGGCCGGCCCGTTTTATGGCTTCTCTTGTGAGTGGAAGGTGACCCTGTGAGTAATTGCACAACCAATAACTTTGAGAGAATGTAAAAGTCAATTAAACTATATGGAGGAATTCAAGGTGATAGATTCACCACCAACCTACAACGCCATCTTTAGTTGACCCTTGCTTAATGACTATAAATTTGTGGTCTCAACGAATTATGTAGCAGTGAAGTTTCCTAACAAATATGACATCATCATCGTTCGGGGGTGATATACCTAAGAAATGACTACTTTTTATATATATTTAAGACTCATTTTTTGTGATATTGTGCTTTAACGAAAAGTATTTTCTAATTTTCTTGTAGATACAACAAATAGGACACTTGGAGCAAATCAAAGCAAATTGGAGCAAAAAGAGGCGAAAATGGAGCAAATATGACACTTGGAGCAATTTGGAGCAAAACGGGTCAAAATGGAGTGATATGAAGCCATTTTAAGCAGATATAATTTTTTAACCGGCACCTAGGCGCCAGTTTCAGGCGTCTAGACATCAGAAACGGTTACGAACAGCTACAAACGGCCCTGAAGTGTTATAAGACGATTTTGTGAGCTTGAGGACACATCTCTTGGCAGCTTTTCATAGTTTTTCACATTTATTAGCTCTGGGAAGTCCAGGAAACCTTAGAAATGCTTGGAAATCTTAGAATAGGAGTATGAATATAGATTTCTACCTTTTTTGGAGAAATTTGAGAGTGAATTTTGAGAGAATCTGTAAGAAATTGTATTAGCATTACATGGATCAATAGGAAACTTTGTTGGAGAGATCTTCATCTTTCTTTCAAGGGAAAAAAGCTAAGTATTGTGTTCTTCATTATCTTATGATTTTTATAAACCCTTATCCAGTAGATTTGCTTTGATGTAATGAAGTTTTTCATTTTGTTTTCTTTATTGCTATGTGAGTAGTGGTTCTTATTCTTTCTTTTTGTTAGGAAATAGTGGCATGAGTAGGTTATGTCGTTGTTTTCCTTTTACTTTTCTTTTGCAACGAGTAGGATTCAAATTTAGGATTTTAGGATGCATGTTAGAATAGGTTTTTGATTATCAATGTGATGGTTGTTACTTGAACTTCATTTACATTACAATAAGGGCATGTTGTAGTGTTAAATTCATTGTAATTGCATTAAGATCCGAGAGGGCGGTGTAATTCTCAACAAAGTGGAACCACATTTGATTTCATGAATGAGAATGTAGTTCATGGGTTTGAGTGCACATAAATAGAGAAATAAATTTTGATGGACATAAATTAATAATTCTAAAGTGACTGATTAGAACCTCTAATTTGATTCAGATGTTTGGAATCTAAGGCAAAAGTTAGCCTCTAAGCGGAGAGATCGTCAGAACTCTAGAGTGAGAGCTGTTATATTCTCAACCTAACCAATGATTTAGGAATATAACTGTGTATTAGTAAATGGTTTATATGCCTGTATTCGAGGGTAAAGAATAGGTATGTGATATACCTAAAATATATAGTATTTATGTACACATTTTGGAAATTTCGGCTTTAATGGAAGGTATTTGTGTGTTTTTTTTCAGACACAATCAAATGGATAAAAAATGGTGAAATGAGTGAAAATGATCAAATTTGGAGCAAAAATAAAGAAGGTGTGCAAATGAACTATGGCGACAAAGCACTCAGAACTAGCGCTTAAGCGCCAGGAAAAACGAGAAGGTCGCGCCTAAGCGCCAAGTACCTCACGCTTACGTGCCAGATGTAGTTTTTGAAGGGGTGTTTGAAGCAACTCTTGGTGAAAACGTGGTTTATGGTTAATGGACACGAAAATATATTCAAATGACTATTGAAAGGGGGCAAATCTGGGAAGATTCATTGAATGTGGACACATTTTTGAAGAGGCACCAAAACACATTTTGGAAAATTATAAAAGAAAACTTGGACTGAATGGAAAGACGCTCTAAAGAGACTCTTCAAACGCCACCGTCGGCCCCTCTCTTTGAGACTTCTTTAGATTAATTAGTATACTTTTAGAGAGAAGAAAAAAATGAGTTGTAGTGTGTGAGTAGAGAGCATTGTAAGAGAAAGGAAGAGAAGATATTCAAAGGGATTTCAAGATTTTTGTGGAGAGGATTTGAAATAAGTTTTTATATTTGTGATTACAATTAGTTTTAATTTATACTTCCTGTGTGTTTACATGATTTCTACTTTTAAACTCAAG
>NW_018238860.1:1550-2628 GCF_001263595.1 Phalaenopsis equestris | reverse complement strand
GGTCAATTTGGGAATGTTGGGTTAGACATGGGTCTGGTTGAGCTAGTTTTGGGCTAAATCCAAATTGAATGGTCCAAATGATCAAGAGAGATGTTTTTAAGATTTTTCATGAAGTAATAGAGTGGAAATTTTGGGGCTAAGGCCATCAATTTTGTGAGATTTTCAGACATGGCCACTTCGGGGCAAATTTGGGGCCTTTTGGACTTAAGTTGAAATCAAATGAAATTGAGGCTTCACCAAGGCCAATTGAAGGTCAATTTTGATGTATGGGAATATTATGAATGTTTATTCATCACAAATTGTGGTCAATTGAGTGGGCTATGGGTTGAATTTGGTGTGATTAGGTCATGTGCCCAAAATTAGGGTTTTGATCTAAATTAAAATTGAGCTCAAATCATGGACCAATTGGGCTTGGGTTTGGTTTATTTTTATTACATTAAGGGTGAATTTGAGTTTGGAATTGAAATTTTGGGAGATTGGGATCAAATTGATGAGAATTTGAGGTAGCTTTAAAGAAAATTGGGTCTTTAAAAGGCAATTTGGGGGTTTTGGTCAAAGATGGCCAAATTGGCCAAATTGGGTCATGTGGTAGTTGAGGATTGGGAATATTTGGGATGTTTTGGGAATTTTTTAGAAATTTTGGAATTTTGGGCTAATGAGGGGTATTTTTGTAATTTGGCCAATTTCAGTGATTTTGGGTAGTTTGGGTGTTTTCAAGGTGTTTGAAATGATTTTTGAACCAATTTGGGTATTTTGGGTAAATTTGGGATTTTTGGCCAAATTTGGGGTCCCAAGGGTATATAGGTAATTTGGGGAAGTTTAGGGACAAAAGGCTAGGTTGGGTATCTTGGTAGAGTTGGAGTGCCAACCACCATCAATTAGTCATGGACCAATGGAAACCCCATTTTGGGTCCTCTATGTAGTGGTCTTAGCGAAACCCTAGCCTATGGCTAATGGGTTTAGGGGACCACCTACATGAGTCTCCCAAAAGTATCAAGGGACTAAAGCCTAGAAGTTTAAGTTTAGGATTGTGAGTGATTGTGAGTGCAAATATGTACCTTAAGCCCTAGACCAACAC
>NW_018238860.1:337-1442 GCF_001263595.1 Phalaenopsis equestris | reverse complement strand
ATGACTCCAAACACACAATTCTTACACTTAACTTAATGTCACTCTTCATTAGAAGGAACGAATTCTAGTCTTTCAGTAGTCTCTCTAGGAATATAAAGTTGATAAAACTGACGATGGTGACGAGCTCTAATACTATCATCTTCGATCCACTTCTGCTTAAGGAACATCGTCTTATCCGCTTCCTCTACATAACTGGTATGACTGAATTGCATCTTAAGTTGCCACTCAATATTTTCTAGATGAGCATGCATTTCAAGCACCTTAGTCTCTAATACAGATATAGTATTCTCCATCTGGTTGATCTTCTCCAATATCCCTTCAATACTAACGGCTAAGAAACCGTTATACATCTTCTGTGCACTTTGACTAATGAACTTCCTCTTCATGGCTTCTTCCTTCTTCTTCAAATCCATCTCCCATGAAGACATTTTCCTTAAATCTCTCTCTTTCTTAGACTTTTAGGGCTAAAAATAATCTGGGGTGAAATTCCTTCACAAACCTCTCTATTTATAGGCCTAATTCCCCCTCATAACTTATAGGCGTGACTAGAAACTGCCAAGACACGTTTATTCCAACTAAATTGCATTTATACCTTCTATAAATTGAAATTTGCACATGTGATTAAACTGTCGCACTTAAGCGTCGGATCTGGCACTTAAGCACCAGTGCATATTTTTGCACCAGTCAACTTAACGTGCAAATTCTTATTCTAACATGTCTAGGTTACTAAATAAAGTCTAAAAATCATTACTAGCACATAATAAATTCAAAAATACTACCCCAAATTTCTTAATCAGACTCAAAACAACAATGAAAGAAAAAACACACTGATAACTATGAGTTGCCTCCCACAAAGCGATTGGTTTTACATCGTCAGCCCAACGTAACCAGTGCTCATTCTGGTTGACCCAACATCATTACATCATTATATTTATCCTGATCCCCTATATAATATGGTTTCAGTCTAAGTCCATTCACTTTAAAAATTTTCTCAGAATTAGGAATTTTAATATCCACAGCTACATATGGATAAACTTTTATCACAACAAATGGGCACATACACCTGGACTTAAGTTTGCCTGGAAATAATCTTAACCTTGCATTA
>NW_018238860.1:0-306 GCF_001263595.1 Phalaenopsis equestris | reverse complement strand
TGAAAATTTTTAGTAAGAATCTTTCGATCATGCCACATTTTCATCTATTCTTAATAAATCTTAGTAGTCTCATAAGATTCATTCCTTATCTCTTCAAGCTCATTTAATTGTAACAATATTTTCTCATCAGCATCTTTTAAATTATAATTAAACTCTTTAATAACTCAATATGCCTTATGCTCAAGTTCAACTGGTGAGTGACAAGCTTTCCCAAATATTAGCCTATATGGGGACATTCCTATAGGATTTCTATAGGCAGTTCTATAAGCTTATAAAGCATAGTTAAGTTTGACTGACCAATCCATT
>NW_018238859.1:0-582 GCF_001263595.1 Phalaenopsis equestris | reverse complement strand
AAAGACCCATGTTACCGATAAGTGGATGATACCTGAAAACCTAGTACGCGACCTGATGCTGCTTAATGCCACTTACCTCTGCTTGATTCTGCTTGCTTTGAAATTTAGAAACCTTGATTGTTTTAGGGTTATCTATGTGGCCATATGTCTATGACCGGGTCCAAATTTTGTAATTAATCTCATATATAATGAAAAATTTTAGAAAATTTTTGAACTTTACACGTTCTCTTTTCTACTTTTGGATTTAAAAATTCCATTAAATTAAAACAAAACACACATATAAAATGAGTAATCATTTTCACCAAAAAAGATTAAAATTTACTTTAATGGATACTCTGTTCTGTTCTTGTTCATTCCAAACTTTGGCCCACTAACGTTTCTTTCTGTCGTCTGTAGAAAAATTTCAGGACGGAGGCTGATCTTTGCCTTCCAGGACCGCTGGAACCTCGCACTGAATGAAGAGATGACGCCACAAGGAGGTGTTATAGATTTTGACATGGATTTCAACCAGATTGATTTGGACTACGACAATCCTCTAATGGGCATAGTCAGCAATAAATAAAAGAAGGGACTACCCTCACT
>NW_018238858.1:0-1096 GCF_001263595.1 Phalaenopsis equestris | reverse complement strand
CTCTTCCTTTCTTTACAGTACACAGAATTATTCTTTGAAATGATAAGGAGGAAGAAATCTCTCACTTTCCCTCCACTCTTACAATCTCTCAAAGAATTCCTCACAATATAACCCTAAATTAAACTCTCTACACACTACTGGGGCTCTTGAACTTCTCTGAACCTCCCCCTATTTTTGGCCAAAATCTTCTCTTAAACTTGTAGAAGAGTTTTTCCAAGAGTTGCCTAAGCATCCCTCTTTCCTCACCCAAGGCCTAATTCAATGCACCTGTTGAGATAGCCATCGGTGGCCTTGAGGGCGCCGCGGTGGCCTTGAGGGCGCCGTCGGCGGGCCTTCTAAAATATTTGATCTGTACTCTCAGGAAAACCTTGTCGTCGGCGCCATTGGGCTCATCGTCAGCACCCTAGTTCAAATCTTCATAATTTGGTCCTTTTTGCTCTAAATTCACTCCTTTTTGCATCTTTTTGCTCCAATGACCATAATTCATCATACCTGCAACAAAACATCAAAATTACTCTTCTTTAAAGTGCAATATCATCAAAATAGTGTAAAATATGTATGAAAATCTCAACATATTTTTCTTTGGTCAAAATCCCCCAAACTTAACTATTACTTGTCCTCAAGTAATTTTAGTACTACATAAAAGTTATGATCTATTACAGTAAAGTTTTAATTCAGAAATACCATAAGTTTGATTTAAGTAAATTCCATAGTGAGATTTTTAGAAAAAATTCAAGTAATTAAATTAACTCTGTAGGTACAAGATTATCTAGTCATCAAGTTTAAGAGTTTAAGTTTTCTATTCATTTCAAGAATGACTATATGTTGTAACATCAAGTCACTTAGAATATTTAAATGATAAGAACTTCATGAGAACACTACTATTATATGATGCTAATCCATAAATATAAGTTCAGGAATGTATTTAGGTTTTCCCTTTAGGGAGGTCCAGTGAAGCCAATTTTTGATTAGGCATCTCCTCAAACTTCTCCTCACTTTTATATTTTTTTCTTTCTTTTCTTTTCTCTTTTTCCTTTGGATTGCGTTCAATCCTATATATATTTCTTTTCTTTTCACGGATTGTTGTCAATCCTTT
>NW_018238857.1:0-350 GCF_001263595.1 Phalaenopsis equestris | reverse complement strand
AAGGCTCTAACACTTCGTAATTTGTTAAATTTAATTCAAATGACATTTAAATTTTCAACCTACCTCATTCATGGGTCAATTAAGACATTGGAGGAGAAAATGTGATTTTTCAAAAAAAGTGTGATTTTTCAAAATTTAATTTATCTATATAATTATTTTTAATGCAAAAATAGGATTTTTCAAAGAAAATTCCTAACTTGACCAAGGTAAATCCTAATCCTTTGAAATTTTTATTAGAGGTAGGCTTAGACTATACAAGCCATTAGACCAAAGTTCATGATTTTATGAATTTATTCTGAATTTTAAGAATTATTATAAGTTTTTGGGTATTTATTAAATATTAAATATTT
>NW_018238856.1:0-434 GCF_001263595.1 Phalaenopsis equestris | reverse complement strand
ATATCTGATAACTCCTAGTATTAGCAGACGCCAATAAGTACATTAATGTCTCTCATTGATGATAAGCACAAGTGCGTGACATGAGGGTTGTTGATGGGTATTTTTTGGTTGCATGATACTTTCAATTAGTGAAGGTATGTGCTTCGGTGAGCGGAGCTCTACATAGGGAAAAATTATTCGGTGCTGCATGCGGTGTCCGATTTGCACCGTCAATCACCGTTTTTAGTGGGACCCACTTTCAAATTTTTTTTAAAAAAAATGCTACAGAAGCTGTGATCGACGGTGGAGATCGGACACCGCATGCATCTCTGCATGCGGTGTCCGCACGGAATAATTTTTCCTACATAGGAGTGTAAATGAGCCCAGCCGACTTGTGAGCCAATTCGAACTTGACTCGTTAATGAGCTTGTTAGTCGAGCTTACGAGCCACAAGC
>NW_018238855.1:29616-29828 GCF_001263595.1 Phalaenopsis equestris | reverse complement strand
GGTTAAAGATGGTCAAATTGGCCAAATTGGGTAATATGGTCATTGAGAGAAATGAAATTGGTAATACTTAGGATTTATTGGGATTTTCTGAGAATTTTTGGAATTTTTGGGATTTTGGGTCAAAGAGGGGTATTTTGGTAATTAGGGGGTGTTTTAGGGGTAAAAGGCCAAGATGGGTATTTTGGTAGATTTGAGGTACCAAGCATCACCAA
>NW_018238855.1:23460-29008 GCF_001263595.1 Phalaenopsis equestris | reverse complement strand
TGGAGACTCTCGGTTTGGCCGTTTTCCGGCTTCTGGGCTGGCCGTCCGGCCAGGGGAAGGTAGTTAGGAGCTCAGGGAACCCAGGGGAATATGTCACAGCAATTTAATGGATTGAGGTTTAATTTTGGCAAAAAAATCCTGAGCTTAAGAAAAAATGGAATGAAATTCCTTAATTTAAAGGACATTTTGAGATGATTGTTATAAAGATTAACATCGTGTAGATGATTGTTATAAAGATTTTTGCAGAAGGGTTGAAGTCATTTTGAGTTCAATTGGTAGGTCAATTTCAGGAATTTCAAAGATTTGGCCATTTTGGGCATGTTGGACTAGACATGGCTCTATGTTAGGCTAGCTTTAGGATAAGTCCAAATTGAATGGTCCACTTGATCAAGGGAAGTGTTGTGAAGATTTTTCATGAAGGGATGGAGTGGAAATTCTTGGGTTAAGGCCCTCAATTCGATGAAAATTTGAGACATGGTCAACTTGAGGCAAATTTGGGGCCTTTGGAATTAGGTTGAAATCAAATGAAATTGAGGTCCTACCAAGGCCAATTGAAGGTCAAATTTGATGTGTAGCAATGTTATGAAGATTTTTCAACATAAAGTGTGGCCAATTGTGTGGGTTATGGGTTCAACTTGGTGGAACTAAGTCATGGGGCCAAAATTTGGTTTTTGATCTAAATCAAAATTGGGTTCAAATCATAGATCAATTGGGCTTTGATTTGGTCTTCATTGGTCATATTAAGAGTGAATTTGAGTTTATAATTGAAATTGAGAAATTGAAACCAATTTGATAGACATTTGAGGTGATTTGGAGAAAATATGGGCCTTTAAATGGCAATTTGGGGGTTTTGATCATAGATGGTTAAATTGGCCAAATTGGGTCATGTGATAGTTGAGGAAAATGAAATTGGATACCAAAATGATTGGAGGTGAGTGTCATAGCCCTAGACCAACACTAGCCAAAGAGGGTTATTTTGGTAATTTGGCCAATTTGAGATGGTAATTTGGCCAATTTTAGTGATTTTGGGTAGTTTGGGTGTTTTTAAGGTGTTTGAAATGATTTTTTAACAAGTCAAAAACTAAACCTCAACCAAAAATGAGGTCAATAGGTGGCTCTCAGGGCACAAGTTTGGGTGAACTGTGGTGCTTAGGTGGAGTTGTGGTGCTTAGGTGAAGGGCAGAGGAGCTCCATAGTTTGATTTGGATGAGCTGGCCTCTAGGTTTGATTTGGGTGAGATGCCATGGGGGTGGCTCTCGGTTTGGCCATTTTCCGGCTACTAGGCTGGCCGACCGGCCAGGGGAGGGAACCCAGGGGAATATGTCACAGCAATTTAATGGATTGAGGTTTAATTTTGGCAAAAAAATCCTGAGCTTAAGAAAAAATGGAATGAAATTCCTTAATTTAAAGGACATTTTGAGATGATTGTTATAAAGATTAACATCGTGTAGATGATTGTTATAAAGATTTTTGCAGAAGGGTTGAAGTCATTTTGAGTTCAATTGGTAGGTCAATTTCAGGAATTTCAAAGATTTGGCCATTTTGGGCATGTTGGACTAGACATGGCTCTATGTTAGGCTAGCTTTAGGATAAGTCCAAATTGAATGGTCCACTTGATCAAGGGAAGTGTTGTGAAGATTTTTCATGAAGGGATGGAGTGGAAATTCTTGGGTTAAGGCCCTCAATTCGATGAAAATTTGAGACATGGTCAACTTGAGGCAAATTTGGGGCCTTTGGAATTAGGTTGAAATCAAATGAAATTGAGGTCCTACCAAGGCCAATTGAAGGTCAAATTTGATGTGTAGCAATGTTATGAAGATTTTTCAACATAAAGTGTGGCCAATTGTGTGGGTTATGGGTTCAACTTGGTGGAACTAAGTCATGGGGCCAAAATTTGGTTTTTGATCTAAATCAAAATTGGGTTCAAATCATAGATCAATTGGGCTTTGATTTGGTCTTCATTGGTCATATTAAGAGTGAATTTGAGTTTATAATTGAAATTGAGAAATTGAAACCAATTTGATAGACATTTGAGGTGATTTGGCCCCGACAGCTTCTTACGGGCAAACCCACACCAAAAATAGTGCCGACAATGAGTCTCCCAAAAGTATCACCTTACTAGAGATGCTATAAAGAACATTGGCTAATCTAAAGTTTAAATAGTTATGAAGATGGGTTAGGCAGGGAAGATAGTAGCTCTCACTCCAGAGTTCCCTTTTATCCCTCCACCTAGAGGCTAACATCTCGAATCAAAACCTAAAATAATAGACAAAATTAGGGGCTTTTAGCCTGCCACTCTAAAGTCCTCTAATTAGAATTTCTAATGGTGAGGGTTCCATGTCTTGTTTTCTAAGAATGTCATCAGGAAAGTCCTATGGCTAGACCTTAGGCTACTAAAGAGGAAAAGCTGAACCTCAACAAAAAGTGAGGTCAACAAATGGACCCCCAATAGGAGTGTGCTGGGCAAGCTCACCGCACGTATTGGTGTTGACCGACGAGATCAACAAAAACCAAAACAAACTCTTAAGTAACATACCCAGAAGTATGTCTAGAGTTATGTGTGTTTCTTTTTTTTATTTCTGTCGGGGAGACTAGCAGGTGCATATTTGATCAAGTCATGAAGTTTGGTCTCTCGCTGGGCATTGGAGAGTGGATTTCGAGAAATGAAATTTTAGAGATTTCTAGAGGATGGAAATCAATGCGCAAGTGCTGACCCCGAGGTGGGAATTAAAATGTAAGTATCATTTTGTAAAGAAAGGAAGAGAAGAGTCGGAATTTAGGTACCGAACTCAAAAGATGAGAATCAAAATTTAGGTACTGATCCAAAAATGAGATTTGAAATTTCTGTATCAATTTCAGGGAGAGAGAATTGAAATTCAGGCATCGGTATCGACCTCGAAAGATGAGAATTAGAATTTAGGTACTGATTCAAAAATGAGATTTAAAATTTATGTATCAATCTCAGGGAGAGAGTGGAAATTTAGGTATCGACCTCGAAAGATAACAATCAGAATTTAGGTACTGATTCAAATATAAGATTTGGAATTTAGGTATCAATCTTAAGGAGAGAGTCAAAGTTTAGGTATCGACCACGAAAGATGAGAATCAGAATTTAGGTACTAACTCGAAAATGTGAGAATTAAAATTTAGGTATCAATTCTAAAAGAGAGTCAAAATTTAGGTATCGACCTCGAAAGAGGAGAATCAGAGTTTAGGTACTGATTCAAAAATGAGATTTGAAATTTAGGTATCAATCTCACGGAGAGAGTCAAAATTTCGGTATCGACCTCAAAAGATGAGAATCAGAATTTAGGTATTGATTCAAAAATGAGATTTGAAATTGAGGTATCAATCTCAGAGAGACTTAAAATTTAGGTATCAACCTAGAAAGATGAGAATCAGAATTTTAGGTACTCATCCAAAAATGAGATTTGAAATTTAGGTATCAATCTCATGGAGTCTCAAAATTTTGGTGTGGACCTCGAAAGATAAGAATTAGAATTAAGGTACTGATTAAAAAATGTGAGAATTAAAATTTTATTATCAATTTTGAGAAGAGAGTCAAGATTTAGGTATTGACCTCGAAAGGTGAGAATTAAAAAAAGATGAGAATCTGAATTTAGGTACTGATTCAAAAGGAGATTTGAAATTACGTTTCAATCTCAGGGAGAGAGTCAAAATTTAGGTATCGACCTCGAAAGATGAGAACCAGAATTTAGGTACTGACTCGAAAATGTGAGAATTGAAATTTAGGTATCAATTCCGAGAAGAGAGCCAAAATTTAGGTATCGACCTTGAAAGATGAGAATCAGAATTTAGGTACTGACTCAAAATGAGAATTGAAATTTAGGTATCAATTACGAGAAGAGAGTCAAAATTTAGGTATCGACCTTAAAAGATGAGAATCAGAATTTAGGTACTGACTCGAAAGGAGAATTGAAATTTACAAAGAGCTTGTGATGTTGAATTTACAGAATTGTGTCATGTGGAAAGGTTGATTTTGTTGAAAAAGATTTGCAGAGCTTTGTGGAGTTTTGTGCAAAACACAAAATTCCGTGGAGATGTGAAGAGAGTTAATGCAGATAAAGATGGTTGTGTTGCGCCCACAAAGAGTAAGGAACTCTGAAAATGAGAGAATCCACTTAACAAATTTTTATCACATTTAATTTTTCAAAATATGTCTTTAAAGTTTTAATTTTAATTGGCTAATTTTTTTAAAGAAATTTGTTTTGTTGTTTATTCACTGGTGATTATTTTTATTTAAAATTTATTTATTATTAAATATTTGTTGTTTTGTTTTTTGTTCATTGAAATTCTGAACCAACGTGTGGTTCGTGGTTTTCATCCATCACACAAAAAGGCAACTGACAAAAAGGCACATTCCTCAGAAAAAATTTCATTAATCTGCTTCAATAAAAAGATGTCACAGATCGAACATAGGCTACCGCCTCAAAAGGAACAATATATAGTCCATGTCAAAATACATTCAGAACATCTCATGCTATGAATACATTGTAGGCTGAATATATCAGATACATATCATGTTGCTAAAAAAAAGTGAACCCTCTAACCGTTTGTACTAGGTATGACGAGCTCCTAATCAAGCAGACCTTCTAAGTCATGCTCCAGGATAAGAGTTCCCTTCGCATGTACTTAGAGGTAAAATCCTCTCATAGCTCGTACGACAGTAGCTCTTCCAGTTCTTGGTCCAGCTGGAATCCATAAGGCATTTTGCCATCACCCATCCAACGGAAAGTCACAGACACCCTACAGTGTCGTACCCTTGGAATGCAATGTTCGGCAACATCTACACCATTGCCTTTAAGAACAAGTACTGAACCGACTGGTAGAGGAATCCCCAAAGAACCTTTGAACTCACCAGCTCCGACGACATCAATTTCTTTCCGAAATAAAATATTGTTCTTACTCATAAATGAGAACGTGTAGAAGGGCCTCACAAAATCATGATGATCAATGTGTGGAGGAATGCAATCACCTTCTTAATAGATATTTATAATACAACTATTGGGAATGCAGGTAGCAAGTAGAATATTCCATTTGACCATTCTTTTGACCATCCACTTTATCATTGGCGGTAGCGGATCTACCTGATCGTGTCTAAAGCTCCCAGGCGGATTCCCAATTTGTCATTTGTGAAGTTGTAAAAACAGCCGCACTGGATGGTTATTCGATTCTTCCCTTCCCTCTCATCCCCTTCTTTGGCTCGGAATATGTTCTTTCCATTAGAAGGCCCGCTCGGCCTCTGTCTCTTAAATCAAAGATACAGTCCAGAATGCTTCTTTCATCAGTCTTGGAGAAAACTTTGGTGTACATCTCCAGGCCTTTCAGTATGTTGACGAACTTTCCCTGAACTTCTTCATAAATCTTGAATTCTCTTTTATTAAGTTTAATTATCTTGTAGTACTCTACCATACCAGGGGTTGGTAGCTATCACAGACATTCCTTCCTTCAAGCATTGGTAGGAACCCAAACTGGCGCTGGTTTATCTGGAACATGAGACTCGGCCTCTAGCAGGATGTAAGAACCT
>NW_018238855.1:16241-23450 GCF_001263595.1 Phalaenopsis equestris | reverse complement strand
ATATCCCCAATGGGACATATGGCTCATCCATCATAAAATCTGAAGTCTGAGACCCATTGGTGCTTGAAGTATACTCTTCCAATGTACTGAAATGTTGTAAATGTAGAACATTGCAATCTGGGCATTCTACGAATGTCCCTATGGCTGATTTCCCGGCCGGTATTTCAGCGTTGCACGTCGAACAACCCTTGCATAAGACATCCGAAACTGAAAGTGTATCTGACTCTGTCACAAACCCTGGTTCTTCATCTGTGGTGGATAGGCTAGCAGAAGTTTCTTTCAGGTCTGGATCATAAATGTGCCCCTGAGGAATAAGGGTGAGTAAGTTGTTCGTCTCTCTTTGACGTTTGTGTTCTTGTCGTAGAAAAGCTCTTTGGCTCTTGCGGCTGGCGTTCCTGCGTTGCGTTCTGTGAAGCGAAGTACTTGGTAGTTGTTCGTTATTGGCAGCTACTAAGTCCCTGACTGGTGTAGCTACAATGGAGCGCAGAGGGTTGGGCCCTTCCATCGTATCTTGCTCTGTTATCACGTTCTTGCCTTTATGTGATACATTATCTTTAGCGGTCACTCTCAGTAGTGAAGGCAATCCCTCTTTCTCTTTGCAGCTGACTACGTCCATGAGAGGACCTTCGTAGTCCATGTCAACCTGGTTAAAATCCATGTTGAAGTCTATGCGGCGACATTTCCTCATTTAGTACAAGGCTCCAGGCATCCTGGAAAGCAGAGGCCAGCCTCTGTCCCGACATTTTTCTACAGACGACAAGAAAAACGTCAGTAAGCTGAACCTTGTCATGAATAAGAATAAAATAAAGTATTTATTGAAGTAAATATCAGTTTGTTTTGGTGAAATGAATTATTTATTTTATGTATGAGTTTTATTTAATTTAGTGGAACATTATACTCAAATGTGGAAAGAAGAAAATTTGAAGTTTTAAAATTTCTTTCTCAAAATTATCATTATATTGAGGTTAATTACAAAATATGGGCCCGGTCATAGACATTTGGCCACATAGATAACCCTAAAACAATCAATGTTTCCAAAGTTTCAAAGAAATCAGAGGCAAGAGGCGTCAGGTTGCGTAATAAGTTTTCAGATATCGTCCATTTATTGGAAATATAGGTCTTTCGCCCTAGAAGTCCACTAACTTGTAGGCTCCTCCTATATAGAACTTCTCAATGACAAATGGTCCCTCTTAAGTTGGCTCGAATTTTCCACCTATTTTGCGGCATGCAAGAATAGGCCTTTTGAGCACAAGTACGAGGTCATCAACTTTGAATGTCCTTGGGCAGACCACTTTGTCATGGGCTTGCACCATCTTTGCCTGGTAAAGCTCCAAATGTTGTTGTGCTTCTAATTGTTTTCCCTCGAGACTCTCAAGTTCTTTAAGTATGAGTTTTGTGCTTTCTTCTATTGTGAGTTGGTTGGCAACGGTGAATCTAAGAGATGGTGTCTGGATTTCTACCGGTAGTACAACCTCGGACCCACAAATGAGCATATAAGGTGTACACTGAGTGGGAGTCCTGAAAGTTGTCTAGTAGGCCCACAAGGCTTCTAATAGTTTGTCATGCCAATCCGTTTTGTTTTCATCCAGTTTCTTTTTCAAAATCTGTACCAATGTTTTGTTGAAGTCTTCAGCCAGACCATTTTCTCTTGGATAGTAAATCGTAGAGTATCTCCAATCTATCTCATGTCTTTTGACAAAATTGTTGACCTTTGTACTTCTGAAAGTTGTCCCATTGTCAAAAATTATTCTTCACGGTACTCCGAAACGTTAGACGATTTGGCTTTTGAAAAATTAAAGGACGTGTTGCGTCGTAACCTCATGTAACAGTACTGGCTCTGTCTATGTCCCTTAGAGGATAAAGGGTCTATTAGACCTATGAGGATAATTGTCTCTTGGACCTGTTATGTCTGTTCCCCAACACTCGAATGACCACGAGGCAACGGTTGCGTGCAGCACATTTGGAGGTTGGTGTAAGACCTCCCCATGCACTTGGCAAAGGTGACACTTACTGGATGTATCCATGCAATCGAATATCATTGCTGGCCAATAATATCCGAGTCTTTTGATCTTCATTTTTATTTTTGGCCCTGATTGGTGAGTGCCACACAATCCGCATGTACCTCTTTGATAATATTTCGTGTTTCGGCTCTGCTCAAACATTGTAGCCACATCTGGTCGAATGATCTTCTGTAGAGAACATTTCCCATCATGGCGTAAGATATAGCCCTTCTTGTGATGTGGTGCACCTCAGACTTGTCTTCTAGCAACTTTCCAGTTTACAAATATTCTATTAATGACTTACGCCAATCTTCGTTGATGTCTGCAACCATAGTTATTGTTTCTTCTTTTTTAAGCTTGTGTAGAGTTTTGAAGTCGATCTTAGACAAGATCGATCCGAGACAAGACTCGTCTTCCTTGCACTGTGACTTCAATAAAATCCTCCGAGGGACACATTATTTACTTAGCGAGTTTTGCTAAAGCGTTGACATGTAGTGACTTCAATGGAATCCTCCAGGGGACACTCCATTTCCTTAGTAAGTTTTGCTAAAGCGTCGGCATGGGCATTATCTCCCCTAGGGATCCGGTAGAACGTTACATCAGGAATCTGCTCTTGGAGCTTCATTGCGTACTGATGGTATTCTGCTAACCTTAGTTTCAGAATTTTGTATTGTTCGGCGACTAGTTGGATGATGAGTTGGGAGTTGCCATAAATTGCAATGTTTGTTATATCCATTGAGATTGTCATTTCTAACCCGGTGATTAAAGCTTCACATTCTGCTTCATTGTTGGTGCACGTCTCTGTCAAGTGGTATGAGAACCTCATCATACCCATATCTGGTGTGATAGAGATCAAACCAAATTCTGCTTTGCCTAATTTAACCGTACCTGATCCTTTTTCTTTTCTGGCTGACGAAGCGCCATCAAAGTACATATCCCAGCGTTGCATATTGGATAATTACATTTTTAATATTTGCTCGTCAGGTAACTCGTCGTTGAGAGAGGACCCAACTAGCATTGGGTGTGCAGCAAGAAAGTCTGCTAGTATTTATCTCTTGATAACACGGAGGGGAACAAAATTTATATGAAATTGCAATATGATCATTAACCATCTTGCTAGACGTTCGGAAAGTGTTGGTTGGGTCATCAAATATTGCAATGGATTAACTTTTGAGATCAGGGCAATCTTATGAGAAAGCATGTAATGTCTAAGCTTTTCGGCGGTGAAAATTAACGCTAGACAATGCTTCTTAATAGGTGGATACCTTATCTCCATCTGTATTAGGCGATGACTCAAGTGGTAGAGCGCATTTTCTTTACCCACATCATTGAATTGGGCTAAGAGGGTTCCGAGAGAGTCACCTAAAGCTGCGGTATAAAGTATCAAACGGGCTGCCAAGACAGGAGGTGTCATTAAATATTTTTTAACGTCCTCAAAGGCCCGCTGGCATTTCTCTTCCTAAATAAATTTGGCATCCTTTTTAATTAATGTCAAGAAAGGCTAACACCTATATGAGAGATTAGAAATAAAGCATCTCAGATATGCCAACTTCACTTGTAAGGAACATAGTTGTTTCAAGGTTTTAGGAGGAGGCATTTTGAAGATAGCTTTAATCTTATCCGGGCCGATCTTGATTCCCCAATGAGGGACAATGAATCCAAAAAATTTTTTTCCCGGAGGTAATGCCAAAGGTGCACTTTAAGGGATTCAATTTAAGGTCATATCATCGTAACCGTTTGAACACGATCCTCAAATCATACAAATGGTCAATTTTGTGTTTACTTTTGATGACCAAATCATACACGTAGCATTCTACTTGGTTGTAAATGAGGTTGTCAAAAATCTTTGTCATTGCACGCTGATATGTTGCTCAGCGTTCTTTAGGCTGAACAACATCACTATGTAGCACGTAACTGTGTAGCAGAAAATTCTAATTGGTGTTCTAAAGGCTGTAAGTGTTGCATCCTCGAGAGCCATCTTGATTTGATTGTATCATGACGATCCGTCCATGAAGGAGAAAATTTCATGTGTTGAAGCGATATCCACCATCATCTCTAGTATAGGTAGTGAAAACTCATCTTTTGGTAATGCCTTGCTCAAATCTCTAAATTCGACACAAACACGGATCTTTCCATTTTTCTTCTTAACAGGTACAATATTAGCCAACCATATGGGGTACTGCTCCTTTTTAACAAAGTTGGCGTCTATCAATTTCTTCACCTCGGCGATGACTTGTTGTTCTATTTTGAGGTGCTTTCTACTGGGAGTTTGTTTTACTGGGGTTATATTCTTGTCCACCCCAAGTTTATGGACTGCAACCTCTACTAATAGTCCTGTTATTTCATCTTAGCTCCATGCATAGCAATATTTGAATTCTATTAATAATTTGATCAATTTTGCAGATTCTTTGTCATTAAATAGAGAACTTATAATTGTAGGTCGGTGTCATTCTTCAGTCCCGAGGTTAATCTCTTTCAATTCATCAATAGTAGATTTAATTTTCTCCTCAAATTCAGGTTGAGCATCTTCTATTCGTTAATCAGTAGATTCATCCTCTATATCGAGGCAATCATCTTCTGACTCACTAGTAATAACCATGTAAAATTCAGAATCATCGACTGGTCTGACTATACCAAATCTGAGACCCTCTTTTGAGTTTGGAGTTCAACTTTTACCGTTCCATAGTTTTTCAAAAAGTTGAAATTTTTCTTTTGTCATTTTTTTTGGTAAGTGTCCCTATTGAATTAACTTTTGAACATACGGCGAGAAGTAACCAAAAGGCAATTCCATTAATTCAATAGAATCATCATCCAAATTTACATGTTTTTCAAGCTCAGTAGAGGTAGAAGCAAGGTAAAATTTGATTGGTTTTGAACCAACACTATGAACTTCCTTGACCTCTAAACTCTCGACCTTTTGAGGGAGAATCAGAGTGAGGGTCATAACATTCACATAGTGGTTTATCTGATCATACATTGTTTCAAATTCATTCTATTCACTTCTCTCTGTATCTTCTAGGGATATCTCGTACTGAGGTCTCTTCCGTCTTGTCATCATTATTTTGTCTTCAGAACTGTCTTCATGACCAATGTTCATAGTTGGCCTAGTCTGTTCAACAATTAAATTGATTCTCCCTCGTCCACATCCCCGGCCTCGACCTCGGGTGCGCGAACTAAAAGACCTTTCACCATCTCGTTATAAGGGAGTGGTGGAAGATTGCTGAAGCAGAGTTGAATGGCCTCCTCTTTGTGATCTTCCGATCTATACCTTCACAAGAGAAGACAATCTTCTTTGGAGGCGCGTAGTAGACAGCATCTTCATGGATATCAACTTCATGCACTGAAAAAGGTTGTAGGTCTCCTTTGATGCAAATTTCTTGACCATATTTGCGGTATTTGATGCACTGGTGTAGAGATGATGGAACCATATTGTGTTGATGAATTCATGGTCGACCCAGCAGAGCGTTAAAGAAGGTCTCGGTGTCAATGATATAAAATTTAGCGGTTATCATGAGTTCTCCATCTCTAACCTTCATAAGTAATGTAATTGATCCAAGAGCTCTTTCTCCCTTTCGATTAAATCCTCTTTACATCATTTTATTGGTTGTAAGCTCTTGAGCTTCAATATCCAAATAGGCCAATGTTTGTAGGCTCATCAAGTTAAGAGATGCTCTAAGATCTACTAATACTCTGGACAACACAAATCTACCGATGTTGGCGGAGATGTGGAGCGGACGACTGTGGTCGGCGGTACCGGGAAACAAGTTTTCATCTATGAAGCTTACCCTAGGCTGTTCTTTCAACAAACAAACTTCATCTGAGGATGTGCTGGCCAACTGAGCAAAGCAAAATTCTGGGTCAAGAAAAGCTGTAACCAGAGACGCTCTCATCTCCTTTAACGGGATCAGAGCGTTGTAGATTCTTAATCGGGTCGGCAACTTCCTAAGATGAGCTAGCACGTTGTAGTCTACTTTTTATGATCCTTTGATTTTGTCTTGATCATGCGGTTCTTCCACTGGTGGAGGTGGGGGTATCTCCTCTCGAATTATTATCTGCTTTCCTTTGTCTGTTGGAGCTGTTCTTGGTGGTAATACTTTTTCTCTCCTTAAGTTAACTTCTGTAATTTCTTCTTCTTGAAATATCATTGTTGAATTTTTTGGTGCCTCCTCCTCTTCGTTGGAAAGACCTAAGTCAATGGCATTGATGGCAAGCGGTGTACCATGATGCTCGAGAATTGGCTCCTCGTTATCGGTGCTACCGTAAGCGGTATTATTGAATTCTTCTTTGGACTTGATAATGAGTTCATCGTTCATCAGACTCGAGTACAATTTGAGGATCATTTTGGGGATCAAAATTGAAGATAGTTTGGTCATAATCAGTTACGTTATCACCAAAAATAATTAACACGCAACCGAAATTACAATCATTATATTCATAAGGTCTAGAGAGGCAAAAAGATAATCATACAAAGTCAAGGGTTCGAGGATTTTCTTCCCCGAATCCAAAGACAACTAATCTGGTAAAGGCGACCCCTATCCTACCTCCCATACTATCAATCTTTGTAGTGACGCTTTTCTTCTTCTTCTTTGTCCATGATGACGATGGCTCCCCTTAAGAAACCTTCATCTCGGGCTTGGTATGTTGCGGACTTTGAACGGAGGCTTATTTTTATGTAGACTAGATCTTGTTCAATATTTTCTTGGATGATCTGCTCCAGTCCTCATTCCATTATTCTTTGGTATTCTTTGATATTTTATGGATCTTCTATTTGATTGAGGACCCTCTTGAGTTCATCCCAAGTTGTACTCCATCCATCTGTTCTAGTATATGGATCAATTAGGTAGATTGGCTCGAACGAAATCATATTTATGGAACCTTTTCTAGGTTCTTTTAAATATTCTTTTGGGATTGTTATGTTCTCTTCCTTGAGGTTTCTCTCAAGCCAATCTTTAAAGACGAAACATCTTTCTATAGTGTGCCCAAGCAATCGGTGGTATGGACAATAATTTGGTTCATTCTTCTTATGCACCTTTTCGGGTTTCTTTGGATCTGGTAGTTGAATTTTGGCTTCTTCATCAGACTCCTGAATATTTTAGGTATAGCTTCATCCTTGAAAGAATACACAATTTTCTGTCGCTCCGACAGGGATACTCTTTTATCCCCTGTTTGAGGTGATCCCTCTTAAGGCGGCCGCTGGGTTGGTTGACTC
>NW_018238855.1:13239-16165 GCF_001263595.1 Phalaenopsis equestris | reverse complement strand
ACTACTCCTGATTTTTTTTCGAACACTCTGGTCACCTTAGCCTTTTCATGTGGCTCTATGTTTTATTTCTTCTTGAAGACTGCTAGTTTTACTTAGTAGCTTCTTGAAGGACTTGATGGTGAGTCCCTTAAGCATGAAAGATTCTAGCCCATGAATGCTTTTGAGTAGAATTTTAATTGCAAGATGTTCCTGTAGCTGAGGTTCACATTTCATGCTAAGGTTTCTCCACCTCAAAATATAGTCTACCAAGGTTTCGCCTGGCTTTTGATTTTTTATCATGAGCTCTCCAGTAGACACATGGTTTTGTGCCCCTACAAATCTTTTCACAAATAGCTATTCCAACTCAGAAAATGTTTTAACTGAACCATTGGGCAAGCCAACGTACCAGTCAAAAGCAATTACTGACAAGTTGTCGATGAACTATTGGAAGAGTAGAGCTTCATTATTTCTCATGTTGTCACAGCTGGCTAGGAAATGTGCTATATGTTGTATGGGATTTCCAGTTCCATCAAATATCTTGAAGTTTGGGGCCACAAAACCCTTGGGGAAAGGCACGGCATCGAACTCCATTGGGTAAGGTCAACCCTTCAAAATTGATGCACCACCCTTGGATTGGGCTAAGACGTGCTGCACTTGTTCAACCATTTGCTTGAACTCCTTTTGTGGCGTGGCACTTGATGGAGAATCTTTCTTCAGTTGCTCATCTTTATTTGTTGAAATAGCCTCTCTTCTTTCATCTATAATGTATATGATTTCTGGCTGATTATTCTCTGGAGAAGCCAATTGCGGTGCTTGTGATTACCCTTCCGATCTTCATAGCTGCAGTCATCTCTTCTATTCTTTTCTCCAGTCTTGCTCATCCCTTAGGAGGATAACCCTACGCAGCTCATCTATAGCATTTTTTTTGGTGTGAGGTTGAGCCTCGTGCGCAGATGTGGTGGCTCTAGTTTCGATCACATGGACATCCATGAAATCCTCCTCCAAGTAATCATTGTAATCAAATATTTTACTATCGCTATCAACGGAAACTCCGTATTCTCGAGATAACTTGGAAATCTCGATCCTGACTTTCTCAACTTTCTCCTCAATTATTGATTCCTTGATCGTTTTAAGATCTAGAGGACCCTGATGGACATCCTCTATTTGTTCCTCCATCTCACTGGCTATTGTCGCGACGATGCCAGATATTACAGACACAGGTTTCATTTCTTGTCCTGCTGGCACACTGAACTATATCGATGCAGTGAGCTTGGGTACCCATACCTTTTCCTTTTTTGACAATGATGCTCAGAACGAAGCGTTTTAGTAGAAACATCAGTATGTTGAGGGAAAATATGCTCCCCGTGGTGTAGACCTGCTACAGTTCCAGGTAATCATCTTGTCTTTGTCTTTGGGATTGTTGGAATGACTCCATGATGGGCGACGGGTAAGATTTTTTGACCCGGTCTTGGCTTAACAGGTCGACGACCCGCGGTCTTGGTGGCAGTATAATTAGTAGTGATCATCACGGTATTAACTCTGTTCCTTAAACAAAACCAAACGGGGATGCGAGTAGGGGGCACTCCAGTTGTCTTTTGGGACTTTCAAAATTTCCTTCTTCATGCGAGGAGAAATTGCATCTCCCACTCATCTAAGTAACTCTCTAACCGAACATCCTTCTTTGGTAGCAGGCCATTTGAAAACTGCACTAACTCAAGTGATAGGAGTGAACTTTTTTCTCTCCTCACCGTGTCCATGAAGTGAATGTAATGCGGCAGTCATCCTTTAGATACTCTCATATCCCTTGCTATTTGTCAGAAGATGGAATCTACTTCCTTGCAAGTGGATAAATTTCTAGTAACACTTCTTCAACTTGATGAAGCTCCTCCTCAACCGGTGTTTCCTTGGGAGTATGTGCTTTAATGGCCCTCTGAACTTTTCTATTACGGTTCCTCCTTTGGGTCAGCTGTACAGTTCTCAAACTTGATCCGATTTCAAGCACATGTGGTGCGATAGTTAATCCCTTAGTCGGATCCTGAATAATCGTCACTTCTTTCCTCTTAGCAGCAGCGGGGCTAGTAGGTTTGACGGGTGCCGCAATGGCAGTAGTTTTAGATTTCTTGCAGGTAGGGAATTCTTGAAGGCAGTTTAGGTTGAATTCTGCAAACGGCTCCTATATTTCTGGAGCGCTTCATTAACATGAACAGAGCTTTCCCTAGGATGACCTCACGATCTTTAAATCCAGCTCCAAATTTGATGGTGGGAGCGACATTACGGGCGCTACGGTCCGTTAACAGGTTGCAGGAAAAGATCAGCGTTGGGTAAGCCATTACAGCAGGCTTTATAACAGAAAGTTTCAGAGTTAGCTATATGGCCAAAAATCTCGTAATTTTTAGTGCAAGCACTAAAATTAGATGTTGATCTATAGACCGGGCGGGTATTAATTTATGCATATTTTTAAAATTTTGTTTAAGAAAAATTAAGAGGTGTAAAATTTAATTAATATAAGAAAATTTCAAAGTGCGTGCAGCAAGGAATAGCAAATCAAATTTAGAAGGGAGATGTGAAGTATTTTAGGACCCAGTGCGGGACCTATTTAGTGGCAGAAAATGCCTAGGTGGAACTATTCCACGAAGTCCTTAATGTCCTTCTGAACGCCTTTGTTCAAAGATGGTTGAACAGCTATTCCTGAAGTCCAATGAGTTGGCTGATGTGTAAAGTATGCCAATAGAAGAAGGGTAATTAGTTCCACGGGGGACATGGACACATTACCGATGTGTGAAAATAATATTTCTTAATTGTATGGAGAGAAAATCTTGTCCCCAGCAGAGTCGCCAGATGCTGTCGGCGTTATTTTTGGTTGGAGGAGTTGCCTATAAGAAGCTATCGGTCACCGGAATCAAAATCTCATCCCCCACTTCGGAGGGACGTTTTAATTTATATATAT
>NW_018238855.1:10995-13151 GCF_001263595.1 Phalaenopsis equestris | reverse complement strand
TATAGTTTTAGAAAAATATGAAATCAAACTAACCTCATATTTTTCATAGTTTAAATGAAAGAGCACTATCTCAAATTCTGTATCTATCTCAAAGGACAAACACAAGACTTGAGGATCAAACTCGATCAAATAAAATAAGGAATATAGAACATGTGCTTGGTCTACGAAACATTTATATTTGCCAACAAGTTCCTTATTTTAAATAACGGATTAAATAAGGTTTATACTAAGCTGGGTTCGGACATGCTTCCCGTAAGGGCAAGCCCCTATACTTGATTACATATTAAATAACCAAAGTCACCTAAGAAGACTCTCGATAAAAATCAGGAAATATCTTCAAGGAATTTCAAAGGGTAGGACTCTTCAATGAGATCAGACGTAGAGGTGTGAAAGGGCGTTCGTTCAAATTTGGAACATTTTATTATAGAATCCAAAGGAGGAATAGGGGATGTCATGGATCCAGACGAGAACCCTGATGACTTCTCAAGCTATCCTAATGTTTGGCTTCAGTTTTTGAGGAGAATTATTTAGATGTTTCAGCCTATCAATTTTATTAGTTAGGGCTTGTTATGGCTTACATTCATGTGAAACGATCACATAAATAGCCTAGAAGATGTGAGGATTTAGGTCGTAACAAACTACGACCTCGAAATCCTAAAACGAGTTAATGCTTATATTGTATAGCAGGGCTATACAAAGGCCTAAAGATAAAGTGAGGATTTACGTTGCATAAACAAGAAACCTCGAAGTCCTATAGCTTTGTTGTTTATATCTAAGGAAGGAAGATTGGTTTAGCTGGGGAAGACAGGCTTTGTTATTGAAGATGACCGTGCCGCCCACTATGCTAGCTCCAAGCTCCTTGTCACGACGAGTTTGAGTTTTCCAGTGTGTCAAGTTATAATATTAAATCAGGTGGTCTTATGGTTGAAGTTCTTTAAATTTTATGAGGGCATATTAAAGTTGATTAGAGCCCCACTGGTTAGGATCCTACGATTCGCTCGTTCCGGCATCACTATTTTCTATTGGATTCACCTAGTCCAAACGAACTTACTAAACTCAACTTAATGAGTTCCATAGTTCATTTAGACCATGGGAAGCCTTATTAGCAACCGTAGGTTACTTCCTCCGTGAAATTCCCGATCATCCAATAGAGACATCTTAATTTAGTTGTAATTATAGTTTTGTGTAATATTTTTAAGTTTTGAGTTGTTTTATATTTTGAATGTTGTGGCGGTGAATTTCATTTTGATTGATTTTAGTTTTAGTTTTGGTTTTGGTTTTCATGCAGGGTGATATCGTTGTTTACCATGCGAGTTTGCAGATATAAAAGCATAGTATAAAAGTAGTAGAAAGACAACGTTGAAAACTGTAAAAGAGTACCTGGCGAGTCTTTTTTTTTCACCACCTGAAACTTAAAATGCATGTCATGACAATTATATAGAGGCAAAAGTAAGGTTTTGGTAGTTTTCCTAATCCTATTTCATATCTTGGTGGAGGAATTTAATTAAGGATGATTTTGTCAAGCGAAACATTAGATCTTCAAGATATCCAAAAGATCTAGATAAAGAAACGAGTTTGTGCTACTCTCTCGCTGCCTGGTGGAAAATCCTGAGTTCCTTTAAACTGATTATGTTTCTTAATAAGTCATCCTGTAAATAACCTAAATGCTCAATGAACACTAATGTCTCAATTATCATTAAGAATAGGTTAATTATCACTTGTGATTCAATTTAAGAATTATGTGGGTGAAGACCCTCAAAGAGGCAAGTTAGTGTTGTTGGAACACTTAGCCAAATTTTAACCCTAATTGGGCTTGTAATGTTTGAAAGATGTTTTGATTTTCAATGATATTTACTCTTCTAATCCTCATTTAAATGAAACTTAATTTAGCCTAAGTCACTACTATGCCCTTAAGACTTATGTGAGTGTCTTAATTAGTTTTGAAAAGGTTAGGCTTTAGGTGGTCATGATTCATGATTTGAATTTTATTTAAAAATCAAAATAAGGGTATTAAATTGATTAATTATTGACTTCAAAAGTCATACCCCTAAGCCGTAGGTTCATTTTATTTTAATAAACCTCCAATTTTTACTAATTTAGAAATCTATTAACTTATCTTTTTAATTAAGAAAGTGAGGTTGGTTTCTACCAATTAA
>NW_018238855.1:7789-10919 GCF_001263595.1 Phalaenopsis equestris | reverse complement strand
TTAATTAAGGCTAAATTTCAAAAATTACACATTTGCCCCTAAGCCTCTAACACTTTATAATTTGTCATATTCAATTCAAATAACTTTGAAATTTTTATCCTACCTCATTCATGGGTCAATTAAGACATTAGAGGAGTAAATGTGATTTTTCAAAATTTGATTTATTTTATAAATTTATTTTCATGCAAAAATAGGATTTTTCAAAGAAAATTCCTAACTTGACCAAGCTAAACCCTAATTCGTTGAAATTTTTACTGGAAATAGACTTAGAATAAAGAAGCCTTTGAACCAAATTTCATGATTTTTTAGATTTTACCTGAATTTTAAGAATTATTGTAAATTATGTGGTATTTATTAAATATAAAACATTTTAAATGGGAAAAATTAAGTTTTGTATGTTTAGAAAGCCTCCCTATGGTCAGAGAACTCAGAGAAGAAGATTTGATATTTTTTTGTATTTTATTTGATTTATTGGAGTTATTTTAGTGTCCTAGCCTTTAAAAATTATTTTTAAACTTTGAAATTCAGTTTCTTTATTTAGAAAATCAAGAAAAATAATCTAATTGTTCCTGAGTGATTAAGAAGCAATTTAGAACATTTTCATGAGTTTTATATTTTTGTGATTAATATTGATTTTTTAATTATTTTAAAAATTTAAAATAGACTAAAAATCAATTTTTTATTTTAAATATCATTTTATTTTTAAAAAATACCTTTGATCACAGAGAACTTAAAAAAACAAGTTTTTATAAATTTATGAGTTATATTTTGATCATTAAAAATCATTTTAGTGCCAAAAAAGATATTTAATTTGAAAAATCAATTTAGACCATCAAATGCACTTAAAATGCTTTGAGATTTTTATGGGAAGTTCTTTAGATCCTAGAAAATAGTGGAAATCAAAAATCAAGTCATTTTTATGTTTATATTTTCCAAAATTAATTATCTTAGTGATTTAGTGTTTGTGAAATATAGGTTCATTTTAAATGACTTAACTCATGAAAAATTTTCTTAAAGGTTCCCTGGTCATCATAAACCTTCCAAAATTTTCTTGGAATTTTCTAATCAACATGATAATTTCCATGATTAACTTAAGCAAATAATGTGCATAAACTTGAAAAATATAGATCTCTGTCTAGAGACTTCCTATGACTTTAGAAAAAATCAAAGGATGTTTCCCTTGATAGAGGATATAACATGTTAAAATTTCAAGTCATGGTGAAGTGCCAATATGCATGGAGAATCAAAACATTCAAATCAATATTTAATCAATTAAAAATAAAATATTCATCAAATGGACTTCAAATTATTTCCACATTGTTCTCTTCTGTTCACTGAGCAAGGCAGTATTTTTATTTTATTTTTGTGATTTTTCTACACCAAGATATGAATTTTTGAAGTTAGGGGTATTTAAATAAATAGGAAAAATCCCTATTTATCTATTTAAACAGTGCGACGCCATGTAGATCCTAGGCAGCTCCGAACTCCAAGCAGCGCACTCTCATTCGACATCGTCATCCACCTTAGCACTGACTCGGCCCGCGGTTTATGTTCCGAAGCGCTGTCCGGCTTGAGCTCCTCCGTCCATCTGATACACGCGCGATAGGACGGCTCCCCGTCATCATCCCCGATAGAGTGATCCCGTGACTGTCCACACTAAAGCTCTAAGGTCTCAACCTAGACTCAACCAAATCATCAGGTTTGATCCTATCGACTCGTCTAAGTGATACAAACATATTCATTCGGTAATCATGCAATTAAATTAAGCTTAATCAAATGGAGAGTCGAAATAAGCTCGGGAGAAGGAAAAGTTTTATACCTTTGCTATGAGAAGTGAAGCTTCAATCAGAGGTTCTTGGCACGTTTATTAGGGTCCAAGGAGGCTAAGGATTAAGCCTCTTACTGTCGTGTAAGGCCTAGGTATGAATTCGACCATGCTCGATTTCAGGTGTTGGTCTAGAGCTATGGTGGAGGCTATTTCAGAGGGTAATTTGATGAGGCTTTGTCTTCTCTTGCGTTGTGAAGATTTTTCATGAAGGGATGGAGTGGAAATTTTGGGGTTAAGGCCCTCAGTTTGGTTAGATTTTGAGACATGGCCAATTTGGGGCATATTTGGTGCTTTTGGACCTAGGTTGAAATCAAATGAATTTGAGGTCTCACCAAGGCCAATTAAAGTTCAATTTTGATTTATGGTGATGTTATGAAGATTTCGCAACACAAATTGTGGCCAATTGAGTGGGATATGGGTTCAACTTGGTGGAACCAAGTCATGGGGCCAAAATTGGGTTTTTGATCTAAACCCAAATTGGGTTCAAATCATGGATCAATATGGCATGAATTTGGTCTTCATTTGTCATATGAAGAGTGAATTTGAGTTTAGAATTGAAATTTGGGAATTGAGACCAATTGGATAGACATTTGAGATGATTTGGAGAAAATATGGGCCTTTAAAGGGCAATTTGGGGGTTCTGATCAAATATGGTTAAATTTGCCAAATTGGGTCATGTGATAGTTGAGGAAAATGAAATTAGGAATATTTGTGAAGTTTTGGGAATTTTTGGGATTTTATAAAATTTTTGAAATTTTGGGCCAAAGAGGGGTATTTTAGTAATTTGTCCAATTTGGAGATTTTGGGTAATTTGGGTGTTTTCAAGGTGTTTGAAATGATTTTTGAACACGTTTGGGTATTTTGGCTAGATTTGGACATTTTGGCCAAATTTGGAATCCTAAGGGTACTTGGGTAATTTGGGGGAATTTAGGGGCAATAGCGTAGGTTGCGTATCTTGATAGAGTTGGATTGCGAACCACCATAAATAAGCCATGGATCAATGGAAACCCCATTTTGGGTCCTTTATGTAGTGATCTTAGCTAAACCCTAGCTTAGGGCTAATGGGTTTAGGGAACCACCTGCAGGAGTCTCCCAAAAGTATCAAGGGAACAAAGCCTAGAAGTTCTGGGTTTAGGGTAATGAGTGATTGTGAGTGTAAATGATTGCAAGTGAATGCCTTTATCCTAGACCAACACCCAAGGTCAACCCTAAGGTCCAACAGTCCTAAGGGTGACTCATCTTGAGTTCCCCCATAATGACCCCACCTACTAAGTGTTAGAGGTTAGGACAAATATGTGGAAC
>NW_018238855.1:3260-7569 GCF_001263595.1 Phalaenopsis equestris | reverse complement strand
ATTGAAGTTGTACTAGATGTGGGGGCTGGTTCGATCACTCTTTCCACAGAGTTGTTTCTGCAAGGTTTTCATGATACTCTTAATTTTAGAGGAGATTACACTTTCATTAGAAAATTAGGGAAAAAGAATGGTAAACTTGCGCTATTTCTCTCTGAAGATCAAAATTCTATTCTAGCCTCCTCAATTCATTTGGCTTTAGTTGGTAAATTTACTTATGACATACCTAAAGTTGAGATAATTAGGAGAGAATTTGAAATGTTAAAGTTGAAATGATGGTGGAAGGTAGGCATTATAGATGGTAGGCATATCCTTATACAATTAGCTAATGATGAGGACTATACTCGTCTTTTTTGCGAAAAGGTTCATGTGGATTGAAAATAGCTTGATGAAATTTAGAAAATGGACTATTCACTTTGATCCTAAAAGTGAGTTGCCTATTATATCAATTTGGATTTGTTTTCCAAGGCTTAAACTACATCTTTTCAATCACAAAATTCTTTTCTCGCTTACTGCTGCCTACGGTAAGGCTTTGAAAATGGATCATACTGCATTTGTTTTATCAAGACCCTCTGAAGCACGTATTTTGGTTGAAAGTGATGTAACACAACCATTTTGCAAAAAAATTTAGATAGAATCATAACATCAGGGTTACTGGCAGCCTGTTGAAATTGAACGACATTGCCATCAAACCTCATCTTACATCTTGTTTTCGATTGAATCCTCAGCTTAAAAATTCACATAACACTTTACCTGCAACCAACATAAATATTGAATCTCATGCTATCCCACCTACCATTGAGAACCCTGTTACTATTTATGTTCCTCCTACCTCTCACAATTTAGGTGATGAAGTTTACACTGATGTTTATCCTACTCTTTTGCAAAGTTGTGAAGGTACTGAATCTCTGCAGTATTGCACCGAAGTTAACCCTCAACCTATGTATGCTCATGATCATGATGGTATGATTTTAGCTGAAAATTTAGATGTGCATCTTACTAGCGTGGCTTATGAGGAGCCTGAGGAAAATATTTTACTGATTAATAATGTCACAGATACTGCAAATTTATCTCCTCATAGGACTCTCCACTCTTCTACTGTTGGAGCTTCTTCTAATCCTACTGATTTGAATTCTACTTTATCTAATGCAGCTATAATTTTGGAAAATGAATTGAAAGTGCAAAAGCATTCTCATAAAAAAGCTAAATGTAATAATGAGCTAATTAGCCTCAATGTCAGTAATATTTTAAAGGAAGGAATCTATCACTCTGATGGGGAACAGTTGCTCAACCCTACTAGATTTTTTAGGAGAGTGGGCTCACATCATCATGTTTAACATTATGTTTTGAAATAGTAAGGGAGTGGTGGACCTAACTCCCTTAATAGGCTCAAAAGTTTATGTAGGGTCACAAACTACTTATTTTTGCTATTTTGGAGCCTTTGGTATAGGTAAATAAAAGTAAAAGTTTGAAAATTTTCAAAGGTTATTGCTCTCACTGCAATGTCAATAATAAAATTTAGGTTTTTTGGAAGCCTGATGTTACTCTTTCCATTATTAAAGATGAGGATCAATATATTCTTACTCAAATTAGTTATGAGGATTTCCAAGGGTGGGGCACTTTTTTTTACTCTAGCTCTCATCTATATGATAAACATCTGCTTTGTCAAAAAATTAAATCTATGGGTAACATTATAAGTGAGAATTGGTTTGTGGGTGGAGAGTTTAATATAATCATGAAGCCTATAGAATGAAAAGGAGGTGGTAGAGTTGAGTCTGCTCCTATTAATCGATTTTCTAACTCCATCTCTAATGCAGGTCTATACGACTTGGGTTGCTCTGGATATCCTTATACTTAGAGGAGAGGTTTTCTACATCGGAGATTGGATTGATTTTTTTGCTAATTCTACTTTTATAACTTATTTTTCTATTGTGAAGCTGTAGAATTTGAGTATTGTTACATCTGATCATAATCATATTTTGCTCACTTTGGCTTTTACTGTTAAACCGACCAGATCTCGATTTAAATTTTTAAATGTTTGGACTTCTCATGATACTTATCTTAATTTGGTAAAGAAAGCTTGGAATGTTGAGGGAGTCGGAGCTCCTTGGTTTGTATTGTGGCAATTGCTTAAGAAGATGGTGGCTCATTTTAATAAATGGACTTATCAGATCTTTGGAAATATCCATAAAAAAGTACAAGATCCTCAGAACATTGTTGATTCTCTGGAAGCTCAGTTTGATGCTTCTCCTTGTCTGGTGAACACTTTTTCTCGGGCTCATATTGCTTTAATGGATGTTATTGCTGTTAAGGAAAATTTGCTTAAGCAGAAGGCTAACGATTCTTACTTTGTTATAGGGCATAGAAATACTAAATATTTTCATGTCACTCTTAAGCAAAGAAGAAACATTAATAGTATTTTGAAAATTAAAAAGAGTGATGGGAGTATTTTAACTTGTATGGATGAAATTGGAGTTAATGTTGTCACTTATTTCACTGAGCTTTTTCAATCTTCTAATTCTACAATGCCTGTTGACCACACTCACTATGTGGATGAGTACACTTATATTAATAATCTTAATTTGACTTATCTTCCAGATGAGCAGGAAATTCTTTAATGCATTTAAATCCATCAGCCCCAATAAAACTCTTGGACTTGATGGTTTTTCTTCAGCTTTCTATATACATTCTTGGGAGGTTATCAAGAAGGAGGGAATTCTTGCTATACAAAGCTTCTTCCTTGGAGACAATCCTGGTAAATATTTCACCTCTTCTTTGATTGTGCTTATCCCTAAAGGTAACGACAAGATATCCTTGGACATTTTTCTTCCTCTTTCTCTAACCACTATGATATCTAAAGTCACGAATAAAATTATAGTGAAAATATTGCAGCCTCATCTTTCCAAAATCATTGCTGCACAGTACTCTGCTTTTATTAGGGGTAGGGATATTACTGATAACATCCTTTTACAACAAGAGATTATTGGAGATTTGGATAAAAAATGCAGGTGAGGAAACATGGTCCTCAAATTGGATATTAAGAAAGCTTTTGATACTATAAGTTGGGACTTTATTATAAATATTTTGCAGGCTAAAGGCTTCCAACAAAGCTTCTGCTCTCTTATTCAGAGGTGTCTCTCTAATAATAGCTATAATGTGATGGTTAATGGTAAAGCCCGTGGCTTCTTTAATGCTAATAGGGGCATTAAACAAGGTGACCTCCTCTCACCCACTATTTTTATCATTTCTTTTAATTACCTATCTAGACTAATCAATAAGTTGCATTATGAGCATGCTTACATAAAATATTCTCACAAATCCAAAATTGTGGTGAGTCATCTTGCTTATGCAGATGATGTTATCTTGTTCTTAAATGCTAGCAAGTGTGCTATCAAAGCTACCATTTCTTTGCTGATAGACTTTCAAAACACATCTGGAATGATGTTCAACTTGGTAAAATGCTCCATTTTTTTTGGCAAGGGTGTCCATTTTAGCACTCATATTTGGGCTTCTAATTTCACTGACTATAAAGTCTCTAGGCTTCCTATGAAGTACCTTGGGGTTAATATTCTTAGAGGTAGAACCAAGCAAACTCAGATGGGTGAGGTGATTGATAAAGTAAAACTAAAGATAAATGATTGGAAAAATAAATTTCTCTCAAATGCGGGAAGGCTCACTCTGTTGAGAAGTGTCCTCTGTAAACTTCCTCTCTACACTATGTAAGTTCTAAAAACTAAAAAAAGCACACAAACGAATCTTGAAACTATCTTTAATAAATTTCTTTGGAAGGTCTCAAGATCCTCTAAGAGTTGGACTAATTGGCAGTATAATTGTAAGCCTCTTTGTGCTGGCGGGCTTGGTTTTAAAACTCTGCAACATACTATTGATATTAACATGTGCAAACTTTGGTTCAAATTTTGATTGGGGGAATCTTTATGGGCTAAATATATGTTGCATAATTATTGTAAAAATATGCATCCCCTCATGGTTAAATGGAGAGTGGGGGATTCTAAGCTTTGGAAAGTCATTATTTCTTCACGAGATGTTGCTTTTCATTTAATTTTTTGGGATCTTGTCGATGGAAGTATATCTTTCTGGAATGATGAATGGGGCATTTCAAAATTTTATATTATGCCTACTGAGAGTTATGATGCTAATTTCATTGTCTCGGATTGTTGGATTGATGGGGGTTGGAATTTAGCAATGCTAAATTCATTAGTGGGTGATGTTGCTCATGTCATTGCCACTATACCTATATGTGTTCAAGATAAGGATGTCCCTCTCTGGAAGCATAATACTAGATCCTTTGTTA
>NW_018238855.1:0-2797 GCF_001263595.1 Phalaenopsis equestris | reverse complement strand
TTTTATTATATATATATATATATATATATATGGAAGTCCCTCCACCAGCAATACTGGCGGCAAAGCTTTTATCCAGAGGCATCACTATTATAGAACTAAGAAGAAGAACAGGCCATCTGAAAATTCTCTTCTAATGCTTCTATTTCTAAAATTCTTTACTATAATCTGCATAACTTTAATAATTGGAAATGGGGTCATCTGTTATGGCATGGTTATATGTCCCCCTATATATCCTTCTTTTTGTGGAGATTTTTCATCTCTTTGCTTCTATTTGATGATATCCTAAAATTAAAAGGGTTGAGATTGGCTTTAAGGTGTAATTTATCCAGTTATGGTGAAGATACAATGAGACATCTTTTCTGTGAATGCTCCTTTTCCCAAACTGTCTGACAGATTGTTGGGAATTTCTTTCAAGTTATGGCCGCAAACTTGTTTTCTAGAAGGCAAATTGGCTACTTGAAAAGCTTCACATAAATTTAATAAGAACCTTGTCTCATTCCCTTTAGTGGTTTTTTGGTTCTTAGGGTTAGCCCGAAATGGGCATAAACATGCAAATTCCCCCTCAAATCCTTCCCTCATGGTGTCTTACATTCTTTCTTATTACTTTAAAGCTTTGCGTCGTTTTGGAAGTCCCTTAACTTGTTCTACTATGAATAAGAGTATGGGTGGAAGGCCTTTACTTGTTAGATGGAAACCCCATACACATGGTTGGGTAAAGGCTAATATTGATGGGAGCTGGACTCCTAATTCTACTGGTGCGGGTGGTATTTTTAGAAATTTTTTTTGGAACTTAATTTATTACTTTACCTCTTATGTTTATGCTCAAAGCCTATTGAGGCTTAAGGGTGGGTTGTTCTGTTTGCTATTCAGATTGTTGTGATTTACAATTTCACCTACCTGATCATTGAAACTAATTCAATGTTGATTTATAATATGCTTACTAGGACCATTGCACACCTTTATAATTACTTTACCTGTTTAATCGAATCTGGCATATGCTATCTTCTCATCATCTATAGGTTCAGTTTTCCTTCATCCATAGGGAAGGTAATGCTCCAACTGACTATTTGGCTAAAATGGGGGATCTCTGTGGGCCTCCACCCCGCAAATATGTTAAGGCTACTACTGCTTGGTCATAAATTGGATTCCCCATATATTAGAGCATGATCTTCTGCCTCTATATGTCTTTTTGACTTTCAGGTTTCTCACAGGTTTTCAGTGGTTATTCCCTGCTCTTTTTATGCTTTCACAGATTCTTTTTTCATGTTTTTGGACCTGCAGCTATCATGCGTTTCTGACCCTTGCTATCTGGTTGCACTATTTTGTTGGACTTCATTTAATTTCAGTCCACAACTGTTTTGGATAAGGATTTTTTGCTACACAACTGTCATAGCAGTTTTTTGTTTTCTTTTTCTGTACATGTCAATATGGGGTATACTCTTTCGATTGCTATACATTTTGGTTGGGATACATGTATTTTGGAGTTACTTTATCCTTTGTTATCTATTTTTTCACTTTTTTTTGCGTAGAGTTGTAATGCGGAGAGCGAATCCCCTAGGATTTCATGTTTCTTTTGTTTTTTAGCGGGGATCCTTTCTCCCTTCTCTTTTTTGTAACCTCCTGTTTTATTTAATGCGTAAGGAACCACGAGTTGCTTCTTTATTAATATACATACATGTATGTATGTATGTATGTATGTATGTATATATGTATGTATGTATGTATGTATGTATGTATGTATGTATGTATGTATGTATGTATGTATGTATGTATGTATGTATGTATGTATGTATGTATGTATGTATGTATGTATGTATGTATGTATGTATGTATGTATGTATGTATGTATGTATGTATGTATGTATGTATGTATGTATGTATGTATGTATGCATTAGGATTCTTTTTATCAATAAAAGTATTCCTAATCTTGATAAACATAGAAATAATTTACAAGTTTTTACCATTTATAAAATGAAAATATGTAAAATATCCATTAGTGATCTTAGTGCAATGAATATCACATCACATAATTTAATAAAAAAATGAGAATCTGATGTTTTGTCTCCTTTTTAGGCCATTCCATGTTACGCAAGTCAATGAGACATTTCTACTTGCGGGCAAAGCAAGATTCATCCTCACTAACATTGTTACCTATGAAGATTATTAATTGTGTATTTTTCTTCCCATAAACATGGCATACTTTAGTAGGCAATACTTCTTATAAATGTATAAGTAATAATTTTTCTTCAAATATAATCAAGATAAAATTAAGACCATTAAATTATTGCCTTACAAACCATTATGTAAGGGAACCTATTATAGTTTTCATAACGTCCAAAAACAAATAAAATGTAGGAAACCAGTTGGATGTATATGACTAACATGCTATTGTCTTTTCCATAGAGTTCATTTGGTTTTGGTTTCCCCCTTCCAATTTAGATTCAAAATATGATGGTGATGCTTCTTCATTCTTATTAATTATATTTTCTAATTGAATTTGTTATTTCTATAAAGTACAAATGTTTTGTGAGTTTAAATTGTTTGTCTAAGCTATACAATTAAACCTATAAAATAACTCTACACACAAATGCATATTATGGTAACAAATATTTGATATGACTTAAATGATAAATTCCACATTGGTCTACTTCTCAAACTTCCCTTCATGAAAGGAAAGTTAGATATTTTCAGGCTTAAAGTGATATACATGTTGTGCTCTGAAGTTAGTTGAGTGGGTTATGCAACATATATCTTTGTGAGACCACTAATGAGTTTCTTATTTCATCTTTGCCCCTT
>NW_018238854.1:0-465 GCF_001263595.1 Phalaenopsis equestris | reverse complement strand
TCATTGTTTTTGTAGAAAATTTTAATGTCTTGCACTAAGAATCAAAAGGTTATAATTCATAGTTTTTTACTTTTAATTATAGCAACAATTAATGTGTTTAGATGCAAAATCAGAAAACACAGTTCAATCACTCAAACGATGTTCTTAAAAACATCTTTTAAATTGCAAGCAGAGATTCTTTGAAGCGAACTGGTTCCAAAATGCTTTGAAGCATTGAAATCAAAGTGTTCATGATGTGAAACACACTTCCTGATATGAAGCGCAAGCTTCCTGATACGCAAAGCGCATGCTTCATGATGTGCTATAAAGCATGAAAAGCCTATAGTATTTAATTTTTCTTGAATTTTGATGGCGTAATTCAGATTTTTATGCTGTTTAAAAGGAAAGGATTGTAAATAAATCAAGCTGCAGCAGGGAAGACGAGGAAAGAAAAAAAAAAGTAGAACAACTAAATAAATATTAATG
>NW_018238853.1:0-268 GCF_001263595.1 Phalaenopsis equestris | reverse complement strand
TCCAGCTCCGAACTTGATGGTGGGAGCGATATTACAGGCTATACGGTCTATTGGCAGGTTTTAGGAAAAGGTCAGCGTTAGGTAAGCCATTACAGCAGGCTTTAAAACTAAAAGTTTTAGAGTTAGCTTTATGACCAAAACCTCATAATTTTTATTGCAAGCATTGAAAGTAGTGGTTGATATGTAGACCGGGTGGGTCTTAGTTTGTGGGTATTTTAACATCTTTGTTTACAAAAAAGTGTAAAATTTATTTTATATAAGAAAATTT
>NW_018238852.1:500-722 GCF_001263595.1 Phalaenopsis equestris | reverse complement strand
AGTTACAGAAGTAGGTGAAACTTCTCCTAATCATATTCTTTTGATAATTGATAAAGGCTTAAGATTAATGCTGGCTCCCAAATCACATAAAGCTTTTCCATAAAATTTTTCACCAATAGCGCATGGTATAGTGAAACTGCCAGGATCTTTTAATTTTTCAGGAAGCTTTTTCTGAATAATTGCACTACACTCTTCGCTAAGTGCAACAGTTTTGTTATCCGT
>NW_018238852.1:0-253 GCF_001263595.1 Phalaenopsis equestris | reverse complement strand
GTATCCACTTTCTCTTTTTCAGTTTTTGTTTCTTTTTGCACCCTTGTTTCCAAATCTTTTCCACTTCGTAATTGTATCGCTTTGATTTGTTCTTTTCCTTGATCTTTAGGATTTGGTTCCACAGTACTAGGAAAAGTTCCTAATGATCGGTTACTAAGCGCATTAGCGATATGTCCTAATTGGTTTTCAATATTTTTAGTAGCAGCTCCTTGATTTTATATTTGATTTCCTTGAATTTGTATTGATTTCCTTG
>NW_018238851.1:0-612 GCF_001263595.1 Phalaenopsis equestris | reverse complement strand
ATCGTATCCCAAATGGGCGACAGCTCATCGACATCAGGCAGTCAAAATGATATCAACGAAGTCAAGGAGCGACCGGGCTCAAAGGGGCTCAACAAAAAGGAAAGTAGAGTGATCCTAAAAGGTAGAGGTAACTGGGTACCACGAACCCGTCATACACAGCTACTAGGACCCTAAGTCTACCTGGTCGTGAAGGTAGTCGACCCAACACAACCTGAGATCCCCGGCCAACAATCCGTGAATTGCATCATCCACGGGAAAGTCAGTAGCCCTAAGGTCAAAGGAAGGAAATTTTATCCTATGACTACAAGCTGGAGCTCCAAGAGGTGGGACTTATACCTGCTGAAATAGCAAGGATGCCTAAGGAAAAAAAGAAAGTGGAGGTTCAGCTACAAAGCTGGAAACGCTCCAAACAAAAGGACTTATACCCCGTCTTGGTCGAGGAGCCTTCTAACATCCTAAGTGCACTAGACAACCACATATGAAAGGGTATGCTAGGCCAGTCAGATTGGAGAAGCACGGGGACTTCTCCTCGGGACATGCAAATATGAATGCAACTATCTAGAGTGGTCCTAAAAACTGTGGAGGCCCTATTAATATATGCAGAAAAGTAAA
>NW_018238850.1:0-563 GCF_001263595.1 Phalaenopsis equestris | reverse complement strand
GTGGGCCTACCGGATGACTTTTAGGACTCCCACTCGGTGCACATCTTATATGCTCTTGTACGGGACCGAGGTTGTGCTACCGCTAGAAATCCATACATCTTCTCTCAGAGTCGCCGTTGTCAACCAACTCACAACGGAAGAAAGCGCAAAACCCAGACTTGAAGAACTGGAAAGTCTTGAGGGAAAACGATTGAAGCACATCAACATTTGGAGCTCTACCAGGCAAAGATGGTACAAGCCCATGACAAATTGGTCCGCCCAAGGACATTCAAAAGTGTTGACCTCGTGCTTGTGCTCAAAAGACCTATTCTTGCTCGCTGAAAAATACGAGGAAAATTTGAGCCAACTTGAGAGGGACCATTTATCGTTGAGAAGGTTTATATAGGAGGAGCCTACCAGTTAGTGGACTTCCGGGGTGAAAGACCCATGTTACCGATAAATGGACGATACCTGAAAACCTATTATGCAGCCTTATGTCGCCTGCCTCCGCTTGCCTCTGTTGGCTTTGAAATTTTGAAACCTTGATTATTTTAGAGTTATCTATGTGGCCATATGTCTATGAC
>NW_018238849.1:0-355 GCF_001263595.1 Phalaenopsis equestris | reverse complement strand
TTGCAACCAATTCTTGAAAGAAAAGCAATTCTCCACAGTATATCCAATCCTTCTATAATATGAGCAATATAATGGGTGATCCTTATAATGGGTGATCCTTTATAATGGGTGATCCTTCTTATCAACCTCATCAGGCTTCTTTGGTTCTGCTATGCTGAATCCCGGTTTCTTCATCAGATTGCGAAACATTTTACCAACTGCTTTGTCTTTAAAAGGATATAATTTGTTCAAACGTTCTGTCATGGTTGGAATTGATCTGTTATTGGTCTGATAAGACCTTTGTTGGGATGATTAAGTACGGTATTGCTGAGGAGGCTGACGGCTTTGTTGTGATTGTTTAACTTTTATCTCCAAT
>NW_018238848.1:0-1208 GCF_001263595.1 Phalaenopsis equestris | reverse complement strand
ACTGAAGTCTAAGTCCATGTCTATAATGCTACCCTAAGCAACCATCTCTTCATTCATTGTGAGATTGAGGCCATCTTGAAAAGAGAAAATCAGCTTACATTTCGACATTTCTTATGCAAAAGATAGAAAAACATTAGTGCTAGAAAAACATCAGTGTGCTGACATCCAGCATGAACAAGAACAAGAACGAAGCACTTATTAAGCAAGAAACTTCTTTTTATTTATTATTTTCAAATATCATTTATTCAATTTATTTTTTAATTTAGTTTGATTTTGAAATTAAAAACACAAAAAGGGAAACAGAAATGGGCAAACCCAAAAATTTTCATTTTATTGAGGTAAATTTATTACAAAACTTTTGGACTCGGTCACGGATGCTTGGCCAAATAAATAACAATAATCAAAATTTCAAAAAGCAGTCGATTTCAAGCAGCATCACGTAGGGTAATATATTTTCAAGTAGTGGCCATTGACCGACAACGTAGGTCTTTTGCCCCGAAAATCCACCAGTTAGTAGGATCCTCCTGAGTAAACTTCTTCTATGACAAATGGTCCCTCCCAAGTTGGTTCAAAATTTTCACCTATCTTACGGTGTGTAAGAATAAGTCATTTGAGAACAGGGACAAGATCACCAACTTTAAACATCCTCGGGTGGACCAATTTGTCATGAGCTGCACCATCCTTGCTTGGTAGAGCTCCAAGTGTTGTTGTGCTTGTAGTCGTTTTCCTTCGAGACCTTCCAATTCTTCAAGTCTAAGCTTTTCACTCTCTTATGTTTTGATTTGAATGGTTACGATGACTTTGAGAGACTGTGTTCAAACTTCTAGCGGTAGTACGACCTTAGACCCTTACACAAGCGCGTAAGGTGTACATTGACTGGGAGTCCTGAACATCTTCTGGTAGACCCACAAAGCTTCTAATAGTCTGTTATGCCAATCTCTTTTATTTTTGTCCAGTGTCTTCTTTAGAATCTACATGAGTGTTTTAATGAAAGCCTCGGCTAAGCCATTTACCCTAAGATAGTGATACACCTAAAATATATAGTGTTTTTAGACATATTTTTATACCTATATTTTAGATATTGTGCTTTAATGGAAGGTATTTGACCAAAGGAAAATATGTTGAGATTTTCATACCTATTTTATACTATTTTTATGATATTACACTTCAAATAAAGATATTTTTGATGTTTTGTTGCGGGAATGATG
>NW_018238847.1:69658-84716 GCF_001263595.1 Phalaenopsis equestris | reverse complement strand
GCAAGAACTTAGCATTCATTTTCTTGCTTATAAACTTACATGGATCTTGCTCTATATACATACACAAAACTCAAGTATTCATCTTACATAACACTTGGAAAATAAATATTATTTCTTTGAAAAGCTAAAGAAAAGAAGCATAGTATTCTTCACAAAAAAAAATCTTATCTAGATGCAATAGCCGAACCACATATGAATCACCAATGATTATGTAATGCTTTACTTAGATCAGATCTCATATTCTCATCCATAGAAAAAAAACACTTATATAAATGCAATATGCAAGACTGTACTGTGATTCTGTCAATAACCTAAACAAAGCTAGAGAAAAGTATACTTCCTAGGTAGTCAAACGAGCGATCAAACAAGAATACCGAGCAATCGAGCGGACACTAACTATCCGAAGAGATATACAAGTAGATATTAGAAGACGAACGGAGACGACAAACCCTATGTTGTTGCGGTCGTCCGTCGAAAGGATTTTCGAGAGAAGAATGAGAAGAGTTAGATGGAGAGTAGGAGAGGCAGCCGAAACTGAGAAAGTTCGAGAGAGGAATGGGGAGGCGGGGTTAGGGTTCTTTCTAGCTACTATATATGTTATAATATTTTAATTATAAAAATAATGTTATATTATTATATAAATATATAATACTTATATAAGTATTAGTAATCTATTATTATTAATATTTTGTTGTATATAATAATTTAAAGAATAAATTTTATAAAATATGACAATTTTTTTTAAAAAAATAATTAATGAAAATTTATAATATTTACTTTTATGAATATTTATTATGTATATATTTATTTAAATATTAATTTTCAAGCCAATTCGAGTGAACACGAGCGAACAAACTTATGTTCATGTTCGGCTCGTTTACAATTCGAGATTAAAAAATTATTTGTGTTCGGCTCGTTAAGCTTAACGAATGAGCTGAACACGAGCTGTTCACGAACAACGAGCCAGATTGACAACCCTAATTAGTGCAGACATGGACAGTCGTGTTGCGCAAGCAAAGAGTAAGAGACCTCGAAATCGAGAGAATCAACTCAACAGATTTATTTTCTTTTCTTGTTGCTTTTATCACATTTGATTATAAAAAATATATTTTTAAAATTCAATTTTTGTTTGTTGATTTTCAAAAGAGAGTTTTTATTTAAATTTTTTTATTGTTAAGTTTTTTATTATTTTGTTCCTTGTTCATTGTGGTTCAAAACCAACGTATGGTTCTGTGGCTTTTTATTCTTTGCACAAAAAAACAATTAAAAAAATAAACTGAATTCTAAAAAAAATTTCATTAATCTTCTTCAAACATGTGCTATAGATTGAACAAAGGCAGAAGCATCAAAAGGTACAATCTGTTGAACGATACATATGAAAATATCTCATTCTGGGTACATATCACAAACTAAGCGTATCTGATACATATATCTTCATATTTGCTGTGTTGAAATGTGGTACAAAAAGGTATCCATTGACTATCTACCTCGGTGGGGTGAGCTCTTGCTGGAGCCAACATACTAAGCCATGCTCCAGGACAAGAGTTCCCTTTGCATGTACTTAGAGGCACAACCCTCTCATAGCTCGTAAGGCTGCAGCTCTTCTAACTCTAGATCTAGTTGGAATATGTATGACATCTTGCTACTATCCGTCCTTCTGAAAGTTACAGACACCCTGAGGTGTTGTACTCTTGGAATGAAGTGTTTGGCGATGTCTGCTCCATTTATTTTAAGAATCAATACTGAACCCACTAGTAGCAGAATCTCCATGGATCCTCTGAACTTGTCGGGGCCAATGACATCTATTTCATTTCCGAACAGGATATTGCCCTTACTCATGAAGGAGACTGTGCAAAAAGATCTCACGAAATCATGATGGTCTATATGTGGGGGAATGCAATTGCCTTCATCATAGATATTGATGATGCAATTGTTAAAAATGCAATCGACTGGAAGTGTGCTCCATCAAACCATCCTCTTGATCATCCACCTTATAATAAAGGGTAACAAATCCACCTCATCATGTCTCAAAATCCTCGAGGGATTTCCTTGTCTGTCCTTGGTAAAATTATGACAACAACCACATTGTATAATGATTCTGCCTTTTCCACGCATCCATTTTTGTGTTTCAAAATAGGTTCTTTCTATAAGAAGACCCGCTCGACCTCTGTCTCTTAGGTTGAATAAGCTGTCAAGAATGCTTCTTTCATCTCTTTCAAAGAAGACTCTGGTGTACAACTCCAAGACTTCTAATATATTGACAAATATTCCTTAGACTTTTTCATAAAATTCAAATTCCGTTTTCTTTACTTTACTCATTTTGTCGAATTCTGCCATGGTGACGATTGGCGGCTGTTGAGGACTCTCCCCCATTTCAATCAGGAATCCATGCTGGTGTTGTCTTCGTATCCAGCAGAATATATGATTCTCCCATTAAGTGATTAGTGATCAGAAATCCATCATCGGTGGACTTGTACTCCTCCAGAGTACTGTAATGCTCTAGGTGGAGGATGTTGCAGTTTGAACATTCCACAAACTTCCTTGTAGCTGCTATTTATGTGGGAATCTCGACGTTGCATGTCGGGAAACCAGCTCAAAGATCATCTGCAACTTCTGGTATCGTTGGCTCTGTAGTGAACTCAGACTCATCCTCCATGGAAGGAAAGCTAAAGGAAGTCTCTCTCATGCATGGATTGTAGATTTTCCCCTCAAGAATCGTGGTAAGCAAGATTTCTGCCTCCTTCTGACGTCTTCTTTCTTCACACAGAGAAGCTCTATTTTTTCAATGATTGGCATTTCTGTGTTGAGTCCTTTGTAATGGTTCATCTGACAGTCTCTCGTTATCAGCAGTGACTAGACCTTCGGTCGGTGCAGTTATCATAGATGGTAGACGACTGGACCCCTCCGTCGGATCTTGCTGCATTATCACTTTCTTCCCCTTCAGTGAGGAATCCTCCTTGGTGCTGATCTTTAACAGTGATGGTCGCCCTTCTTTTTCTCAACGGCTGACCACGTCCATTATGGGACCCTTATAGTCTACATCGACTTAATCGAAGTCCATGTTGTAGTTTATGATGCCACCTTGTGGTGCCCTTTTCTTGTTTAGTGCAAGATTCTAACCATCCTTGAAAGCAAAAATCAGCTTCTGTCCTGACATTTTCTCTGCAGACAACACGAAAAATGTCAGTGCGCTGAAATTTAGCAGGAACAAGAGCAAAACAAAGTGTTTATTAGAAAAAAAATTTAGTTTATGTTGGTGAGAAGATCATTTATTTATGTGGCATGCAACAATAAGCCTTTTGAGCATAAGAACGAGATCATCAACTTTGAACGTCCTTGGGTGGACCAATTTGTCATGATTGTACCATCTTTGCGTAGTAAAACTCCAAATGCTATTGTGCTTCTAGCTGCTTTCCTTCAAAACATTCCAATTCTTCAAGTTTGAGTTTTGCACTTTCTTCTATTGTAAGTTGATTGGCGACAAAGACTCTAAGAGACGGCATTTGAACTTCTAGCGGTAGCACAACCTTTAGCATAGCCTCGGATCCGTACACAAGCATGTATGGTGTACACTGAGTGGAAGTCCTGAACGTTGTCTGCTAGGGGAACAAAGCTTCTAATAGTTTATTATGCCAATTTATTTTATTTTCTTCTAGTTTTTTCTTCAAAATTTGTACCAGTGTCTTGTTGAAAGCCTCAGCCAGGCCATTTTCCCAGGGATAGTAGATCGTAGAGTATCTCTAGTCTATCCCATGCCTTTTGATGAAGTTGTTGATTTTGGTGCTTTTGAAGGCTGTCCCATTGTCAGAAATTATTCTGTAAGGAACTCTGAAATGACAGATGACTTGGCTTTTTAAAAATTGAGGGACGTGCTGTGATGTAACCTCTCATAACGACATTGCCTCTGCCCATTTGAAAAAGTAGTCTATAGAGGGAAAAATAAATCTATGTCCTTTAGAGGATGGAGAATCTATAGGACCGAGAGTCTATTGGACCTGTTATGTCCGTGCCCCAACACTCGAATAGCCACAAGGAGATGTTTGGGTGTAGCACATTCAGTTGCAAGACCACCCCATGCACTTTGCACTGGTGACATCTTCTGGTTGTATCCATGCAGTCAGACATCATTGCCAGCCAATAATATCCGAGTCTCTTGATCTTTATTTTTATCTTTGGCCTTGACTAGTAAGCGCCACACAATCTGACAAGTACTTCTTTGACAATATTCTGTGCTTCGGCTTTTCTTAGGTAACACAACCACATCTGGTCAAATGATCTTCTGTAGAGGACATCACTTACTAGAGCGTATAACATACTCCTTCTTGTGATGTGGTGCACTGCTGACTTGTCTTCTGATAGCTTTCTAGTCTGCAAATATTCTACATTGATATTAGCAACCACAACTGTCATTCCTTCTTCTTTTCTGAGCTTGTGTAGATTGGTTCAAGACAAAACCTGTCTCCCTCGTACCGTAATGTCAATGGAATCTTCCGGTGGGCATGCCAGCACCTTAGCAAGTTTTGCTAGAGCGTCAACATGGGCATTATCTCCTCGAGGAATCTTGTAAAAAGTTACATTGGGAATCTGCTCCAGCAGCCTCATGGTGTACTGGTGATATTCTACTAACCTTTGTTTCAAAATCATTTTTTTTTTAAAACTTGTTGGATGACAAACTGAGAATTGCCATAGATGAAAATATCTATTATATCCATCGAGATTGCCAATTCCAACCCGATAATTAAGGCTTCATATTTAGCTTTATTTTCGATACATGGCTCTGTCAGGTGGTATGAGAACCTCAACATACCCTTATATGGTGTGATGAAGATCAAACTAATTCCTTCTTTGCCTGGTATAATTGTGCCTGATCCTTTTTTCTTTTATGGCTGACAAAGTTCCATCGAAGTACATCTCCCTGCGTTGTGCACCGGAGAATTCCATTTGTAATATTTGCTCATTTGGTAACTTGTCATTAAGAGGGGACCCAGCTGGAAGTGGGTGTGCAGTGATAAAATCTGCTAAAATCTATCCCTTGATAGCACAGAGGGGAACACAAGTTATATCAAATTGCAACAAAATCATCGACCATCTTGCTAGACGTTCAGAGAGTGTTTATCGGGTCATAAAATATTGCAACATATTAACTTTTAAAATAAGAGTAATCTTAAGAGAAAGCATGTAATGTCTGAGCTTCTGGGCAGTAAAAATCAAAGCTAGACAATGTTTCTCAATAGGCAGATACCTCATCTCCGTTGATATTAGATGACGACTCAAGTAGTATAGTGTGTTTTCTTTACCCTCGTCTTTGACCTGACTAAGAGGGCTTCAAGAGATTCATTTAAGGCCACAATATAAAGTATCAGTGGTTTTCTAGGGATAGGGGCTGCCAAAAAAGGAGGTGTCATTAAATATTGCTTAACATCCACAAAAGCCCGCTGACATCTCTCTTCCCAAACAAATTTGGCGTTCTTTTTAACTAACGTTGAGAAGGGCTGACACCTACCTGAGAGATTAGAAATACGGCGTATAGATATGCCAACTTTACTTGGAAGGAACGTAGTTGTTTCAAGATTTTAGGTGGAGGTATTTCCAAGATAACTTTAATCTTACCCGGGTCAATCTCGATTCCACGATAACAGATAACGTATTCTAGAAATTTCCTGGAGGTAACGCCGAAGGCACACTTTAAGGGATTCATCCTAAGATCATATTGTCATAATCATTCGAACATGATCCTCAAATCATACAAATGGTCTATTTTCTATTTACTTTTGATGACCAAATCATCCACGTAACATTCCACTTGGTTGTGAATGAGATCATTAAAGATCTTTGTCATAGCTCATTGGAATGTTGCTCCGGCATTCTTCAACCCAATCAGCATCACTGTGTAGTAGAAAATCACGATATGTGTTTTGAAGGCTATTAGTGTTGCATCTTCGGGAGCCATCTTGATTTGGTTGTACCCCGATGATCCGTCCCTGAAGAAGAAGATTTCATGTGTGAAGTGATATCCACCATCATTTCTGGTATTGGTAATGGAAATTTATCCTTTGGATACGGTTCGTTCAAATCCCTGAAGTCAACACATACATGAATTTGTCTATTTTTCTTTTAACTGGCATAATATTAGCTAACCAGGTGGGGCATTGCTTCTCTCTTACAAAGTTAGAGTCTATTAATTTCTTCACCTTAACAATGACTTTCTGCTCTATTTCAAGGCGCATTTTTCTTAGAGCTTGTTTTACTGGGGTCATATCTTTGTCTACCTCGAGTTTATGAACTTCAACCTCTGCTGACAGTCCTAACATTTCATCATAACACTATGCGAAGCAATCTTTGAAATTTGTTAATAGTTTGATCAACTGTAAAGAATCTTCATCATTGAGTAGAGAACTTATAAAAGTAGTTCGGGGCTGCTCTTCCACTCTGAGGTTAATTTTTTTCAATTAATTAACAGTTTACTTGATTTCTTCCTCAAATTCTGGCGGAGCATCTTCTATTAGCTGATCAGTAGAGTCATCCTCTACATCGAGGCAATCATCTTCTGATTCACTAATAACAATCATGCAAAATTTTGAATCATCGACTTGTTCAACTGTACCAAATCTGAGACCCTCTTTTGAGTTAGGAGTTCAACTTTTAACATCTCACAAATTTTTAAAAGTTGTAATGTATCTATTGGCATTTGTCTGGCAAAAGCCTCTGCTGAATTAACTTTTGTACACAAGGAGAAAAGTAACCAAAAAGCAATTCCATTAATTCATTAGGATCCTCATCCAAATTTACATGATTTTCAAGATTAGTAGAAGTAGAAGCACGATAAAACTTGATCAGCTTTGAACCAGCGCTACAGACCTTCTCAACCTTTAAACTCTCAACCTTTTGAGGAAGAATTGGAGTAAGGTCATGGTGTTCACATAGTGGTTTATCCGATCATACATTGTCTCACATTCACTTTTCTCCACATCTTTTAAGGTTATCTCGTACGGTGGTTTCTTCTATTTTGTCATTATTATTTCATCTTTAAAACTTTCTTTATCCTTAATGTTGATGGTCGGCTTAGACCGTTCAACAATTAAATTGGTTCTTGCTCATCCACATCTCTGGCTTGAGCTTGAGTGTGCAAACTAAAATAAGCTCCACCAACTTATTGCAAAGGAGTGATGGAAGATCACTGAAGCAGAGTTGAATGGCTTCCTCTTTGTTATTCTTCTGAATCTTCACTTTTATTTGCCATAATTTCATGAGAGAAGAAAGTTCTCTTAGGAGGTGCATAGTAGGCAACATCTTCATGAATGCCAACTTTATGAACTGAAAATGGCTGTAAATCTCCCTTGATGCAAAGTTCTTGTCCTTCCTTATAATACTTAATGCATTTGTGTAGAGACTATGGAACCATGTTGTGTTTGTGAATCTGTGGTCGACCCGGTAGAGCATTGAAAGAGGTCTCGACATCGATAATATGGAATTTAGCTGTTGTTAATAGCTCTCCCACTTTCATAAGTAGTGTAATGGATCCAAGGGCTCTCTCTCCCTTTCGGTTATGTCCTCTTAGCATCATTTTATCGGTTGTAAGATTCTGAGCTTCAATGTCCAAATAGGCCAATGTCTGTAGACTCATTAAGTTGAGGGATGCTCCAAGATTTACCAAAACTCTGGACAACACAAATTTGCCGATGTTAATGGAGATATAGAGTGGATGATTATGGCTAGTGGTACCAAATAGGAAGTCTTCATCTATAAAGGTTATCCCAGCCTATTCTTTTAATGAGAAAACTTCATCCAAGGATGTGTTGGCCAACTAGGCTAAGAAAATCTTTGGGTCAAGAAAAGCTTTAACCAGATACTCTCTCATCTCCTTTGACAGGATTAAAGCATCATAAATGCTTAATCTGGCCAGCAACTTTTTAAGATGAACTAGTACATTGTAATCCACTTTGTATGATCCTCCAATCTTTACTTGGCTATGTGTTTCTTCCACTGGCAGAGGTGGAGGTAGCTCTTCCTAAGTGACTATCTATTTTTCTTTATCCATTGGAGCTATTTTCAGAGGTAATACTCTCTCGCTCCTTAAGTTCACCTCTGTAATTTTTTCTTCTTGAGATATCATTATCGTAGGAAAATTTTTGGTGTTTCTTCTTTGTCTAAAAGGTCTAAGTTGATGGTGAGTGGTGCACAGTGACATTTGAGGATTGGTTCCTTACTCCTGACACTGTCGTAATCAGTATTTTTAATGTCTTCTTTGGTCTTGCTAACGGGTGCATCGGGCTCAAGCACGATTTGAGGATCATTTGGGGAATCGAGATCAAAGTTAGATTGGTCATAATCGATTACGATATCACTAGGAACAGTTAGAATGTAGCTAAAATCATAATAATTATATTCATAAGACCCCGAAGGGGCAAAAAAAATAATCATACAAAAGTCAGGGGTTCGAGGATTTTCTTCCCCGAATCTGAGACAACTAGTCTAGCAGGACAGCCCATATCCTACCCCCCATGCAATCAATCTTTATGATGGTGTTCTTTGTTATCTTCTTTGATGATGACAAATCTTCTGGTGAAATCTTCATCTCTAGCTTGATAGGTTGAAGACTCTGAACGGAAACTTGTGCTGATGCATTCTAGATTTGGTTTAGTATTTTCTTGGACGACTTGCTCCAGACTCTACTCCACCCATCTTTCTCAGTATACGTGTCAATCGAAGAGTTTGGCTCAACCAATATCATATTTATAAAAGCTTTTTCAGGTTTGTTTAGATATTATTTCAGGATCGTTATATTTCCTTGAGATTTTTCTAGAGCCAATCCTTAAAAACAAAATAATCCTCTATATTGTATCCAAGCAATCTGTGATATGGGAAAAAATTAGGTTGATCCTTTTTGTCGACCTCTTTGGGTTTCTTTGGCTTTGGTAATCTGAACTCAGGCTTCTTCACCAATCATCTGAACATTTTGGGTACAGGATCTTTGAAGGAGTACACCGCTTTCCTATGTTCTGTAATGGACATTTTCTTATTCTCTGTTTAGTATGATCCCCCTTGAGGCGATTGCTGGCTAGACTGGCCTTACTACTGTGTTTGTTGTTGAGCAAGTTGTGATGACGACTAACAAGAACTCTCTGCATGTATCTTCATTGGTGGTTTTCCTTTATCGACCTTTGCCACTGTTTTGGACTTCTTTTCAAATACTCTGGTCATCCTGGACTTCTCGGCCTTCTCTTAGGAATCCATATGTTTAACTTCTTCTTGAAGATTACTCGATTTGCTGAGTAGCTTCTCGAAGGATTTAATGGTGAGTCCCTTGAGCATGAAAGCTACTGGCCCATGAATGCTTTTGAGTAAGATCTCAATCGCATGATGTTCTTATATCCGAGGTTCACATTTCATGCTAAGGTTTCTTCACTTCAAAATATAGTCCACTAAAGTTTCGTGGGCTTCTGTTTCTCTACTATGAGATCTTCAATAGCACATGATGCTACGCTCCGACAAATCTCTTCAGAAAAAAATATTCTAGCTCGGCGAATGTCTTGACTATTTTGTTGGGTAGTTTGACATACCAATAAAAAGTGATCCCTGACAGAAAGTGAACCCTGACAGGCTGCTGACAAACTATCAGAAGAGCAAGGCTTTATTTCCTCATGTGTTGCCACAACTGGCTCGAAAATGCACTATGTGCTATCTGGGATTTCCAGTCCCATCAAATAACTTAATGTTTGGCAACACAAAAACATTAGGGTAGGGTAGGACATCAAATTCCTTCGGGTAAGGTCTACCCGTTAAAATCAATGCAACACCCTTAGATTAGGCTAAGACATCCCGTACTTGCTCGACCACTTGCTTAAATTCTTTTTCTGGCATGGCGTTCAATGGAGAATATTTCTTTTATTGGTCATCTCTATTTACTGAGGCAACTTCCCTCCTTTCATCTGTATATAATCTCCGGTTGATTGACTTCTAGAGAGGCTAACTATGGTGGATGAGACTGTCCCTGAGCTGTGGCCATGGTGGTCATGGCAGCGGTCATCTCATCCAGTCTTTTCTCCATTTGGTTGTTTTCTCATCCCTTAGGAAATAACTCTACACAGCTCATCTACGGCGTTCTCTTCGATGAGTGCTTGAATGTCAAGGGCAGATGCAGTGGCTCTGGTCCCGATGAAATGAATATGTATAAAATATTCTTTGAGGTAATCATTAAAGTCAAAGTCTTCATTATCATCATCAATGGAAACTCCATGTTCTCAGGCTAACTCGAAAATCTCATTCCTGAGTTTTTCAAACTTTTCTTCAATTATTGATTCTTGTAGCACCTTAAGATCTGGAGGACTTTGCTGGACATCCTCTACTTGCTCATTTATCTCGCTAGCAATTGCTGCAATAATGTTAGACACTTTAGACCTTTGCTTCATTCCATGATCTGCCCAGTGGGCCTATTGGACCGTATCAGTATGATGACCTTGGGTACCCATACCTTTTTCTTTGATGGTGATGTCTTGAGACAGAGTGTCTCAGCAGAAACATTAGCATGTCAAAGAGAAGTATGCTCACATGGTGCAGACCAGATATAGTTTTGGGTAACCCCTTCGTTTTTTCCTTCAGATATTTAAGAACATCCTTATGACTGGTAATTGGTAGAATTCTTAGACCCAGAGAAGACTTAACTGGTCGATGTCCTATGGGTCTAGTGATGGTAGGATCGGTAGCAACAATGGTGGTATTAACTCTGCTTCCCAAGCAGAACCAGATTGGAATGCGAGCAGGCAAAGCTTCAATTGATTTCTGAGATCGTCTGGTAGATCTGAAGTCCTTTAGTGAAGTCCTTCATAATTTCTTTCTTCATGCAAGGGAATACTGCACACCCCACTCATTTAAGTAACTCACCAACTAAATAACCTTCTTTGGCACCTAGTCTCTTAAAAATTGAACTAACTCGGGTGATAGGATCAGGCTTCTTCCTCTCCATACCAAGTCCATGAGGTGATGGTATAGTAGCGATGATCCTCTAGATACTTTTGTACCAATTAGTATCCATTAATGGATGGAACCTATTCCCTTGTAGAAGTGGGTAGATCTCCAGTAATTCTGACTTCTCCTGATCAGGATTGTCATCAACAGGTACTTCCTTGAAAATTTGAGCCTTAATAGCCCTCTGAACCTTCCAGTTGCAGTTTGTCCTTTGGGTTCGGGTTAACGATACAGCCTCAAACTTGATCTGATTTTAAATACTGACGCCAAGATATCTAATCCTTCAGTTAGGTATTCAATGATCATAACTTCTTTTCTCTTAGCAGAAATAAGAACAACAGGCTTGGTAGGTGCCGCAGTGGCAGTAATCTTGACCTTCTTGTAAGAATGGAATACTTGAGGGAAGTTCAGGTTAAACTCAGCAGACGGTTCCTGAACCTCTAGAGCGGTGAATTTCATCACGAAGAATGGAGCTTTCCTGAGAATGACCTCAAGATCTTCAAATCCTGCTCCAAACTTGATGGTAGGAGCGACATTGCGGGCACTGCGGCTCATCGACAGGTTGCAGGAAAAAGTAAGAGTTTGAAATGCCATTACTGCAGCTTCAAAAAAGAAAGCTCTGGGGTTAGCTATTTGGTTAATACCTCGTAATCTTAGTGTGAGCACTAAAATTTAACAGAGGCTGATCTGTAGACCAGGTAAGTCTTTATTTAATTTGTGAAGATTTTAAGATTTTAGTAAAAGTAGTTTGAAAGTAGAAAGATTTAATTAATATAAGGAAATTAAAGAACACGTGCAACACGACACAATTTGATTTAATTTGCACAATAGCAAATCAAACTCTAAAGGGAAAAAAAAATGAAGTTCAGGATCCAGTGCGGGACTGACTTTACAACGCACAATGCCGAGGCAGAACTAGTCCACTAACACACCTATTCGGGGTCTGACCCCACACAAGGATTAAAAAGTCCTTAATGTCCTCCTGAACCTTGCTGTTCTAAGTTGATTGAACAGAGAGTCTTGAAGTCCAAATGAGTTGACTGTACTTCCCCAAGAAATAAATGGGTGAAGCATCCCAATGAAAGAAGGGTAATTTTGTCAATAAGGGACATAGACACATTACTGATTAACAGAAGAAGAGTAATTTTATCCAAGACGGACATGGATGCATTACCAATGTGAAAAGATAATATTTCCTTATTTAAATAGAGAGAAAAGCTTGTCCCCAGCGGAGTCGCCAGAAGCTATCGGCGCTATTTTGGTTTGAAGGAGTTGCCCATAAGAAGCTGTCGGTCACCAAAATCAAATTCCCATCGTCTGCTTCGGAAGGACGTTTTAATTTACTTATAGATTTAGGTTTAGAAAAATATGAAATTAAATTGATTCCATATCTTTCATAGTTCAAATGAAAGAGCACTATACCTCAAACCCTGTATCTATCTAGAAAGATAAACACAATACTCGAGGGTCAGGCTCGATCAAGAAAACTAAGAAATATATGACATATGTTTGGTCTGCGAAAATCATTTTTTTTCTCGCAAGTTCTTCTATTTAATACAAAGAATTAAATAAAGTTTACATTAATTTAGGTTTGAAAAAGCTTCCTAAAATGGAAAGACCCTAGTCACCTAAGAAAAATCTTGATAAAAATTAAGAAACATTATCTTCAAAGAGGTCAAAAGGATAAGACTATTAAACAAGATTGGACAAAGAAGTGTGAAAGGGGAATGGCTCAAATTTGGAACATTCTGTTGTAGAGTCCAAGGTAGAAGAACTAGGGGATGTCAAAGATGTGAAGGAGAACCTCAGTGACTTCCCAAGCTACCCTATGGTTTGGCTTCAATTTTTGAGAGAAATATTTAAATGTTTCATCCTGTCAATTTTATTAGTTAGGGCTTACATTCATATGAAACAATCATCCAAATAGCTTGAAACATGTGAGGATTGTTAGGAGGAATTTGGGATTCAAATTGGGGCAATTGGGTGGATCATATGGTTTAATTAGGTGAGATTAAGTCATAGGGTCAAAATTGAGTGTTTAATTTGGATCACAATTGAGACAAAAGTATGGGTTAGTTAGGCTTGGATTTGGTTTGAATTGATCATATGAAGATTGAATTTGAATTTAGAATTGAAATTAGGGAGGATTGGGGCCAAATCGATGGACATTTGAAGTGAATTTGGGGAAATTAGGCCTTTGAAGACAATTTGGGGGTTTTAGTCAAAAAGATCAAATTGGCCAAATTGGGTTCACTTGATGGGTCCAAATTGGTTTTGAGGATATTTGAAATGATTTTGAGGGTTTTTGGAAAGTCTAGGCTACTAAGGATATTTTTGTAATTTTGGCAAATTTGAGGGTATTTTGGTATTTTTGGCAATTTTGGGTGGCTTGGGCAGTTTGGGTTTTTTGAAATGGTTTGAAATGATTTTTGAAAAAGTTTAGGTATTTTGGGTGAATTTGAAAATTTTGGCCAAACTTAGGATTTCAATGGCATTTAGGTAATTTGGGTGGATTCGGGGGCAAAATGTCAAGTTGGGTTTTTTTGGTAGAATTGGGGTGCCAACCACTTTATGTGAGCTATGGACTAATGAAATCCTCATTTTGGTCCTCTATGCCAAGGGCTTAACTAAACCCTAGCCTAGGACCAGTGGGTCTAGGGGACCATTTATATGAGTCTCCCAAAAGATCAATGGATCAAAATCAATAATTTTGGATTTAGGGTTGCAAGTGAGTATAGGTGGTGGTGAGTGTAAGTGAGTGAACTAGCTCCAGACCAACCCCTAGGGTTAGCCCTAAGGTCAAGCAGTCCTATGGGTACTCTTTTTGAGATCCCCTATACTGACCCCACCTACTAAGTGCTAGAGGTTAGGATCAATATGTGGAACTTCAAGTTGAGGAACGAAGAGTTTAGAATTTCTAATGGTGATGGTTCCTTTTCTAATTTTCTAGGAATAGTCAATAGGAAAATCTTATGGCTAGACCCCAGGCTACTAAAAAGGTAAAACTAAACCTCAACCAAAAGTTAGGTCAACATTCTTTTAATAGCCCAAAAGCTTTAACACACTCCTTATTAAAATTAAAAATTATATCTTTTTCAAGCAAATGACATAGAGGCTGAGCAATTTTTGAAAAGACTTTAATATACCGCATGAAGAATCCAACATATCCTAAAAAACTCCAAATTTCCCTCACACTCGTTGGGTAAGGTAAATTAGCGATTAGTTGAATTTTGAAGGGTCTACTTCCATAACATGTTCTGATATCTGATGCCCTAAAACAATTCCTTCTGTTACCATAAATTTGCATTTTCCCCAGTTAAGAACTAAATTTGTTTCTTCACAGCGCTTAAGAACTTTCGATAAATGTTTCAAATATGATTCAAATGAAGTTCCAAACACTGAAAAAATCATCCAGAAAAAATTCAATTCATTTTCCAATTAAATCACATAAAATAGCCATCATAAATCTTTAAAATGTAGCAGGAACATTACATATACTAAAGGGCATTCTTCCAAAAGAAAGGGTACCATAAGGACTTGTAAAAGTTGTTTTCTCTTGATCCTCTATAGTTATTTGTATTTGGAGATAACCAGTATAACCATCCAAAAAACAAAAGTATTTATGCCCAGCTAGTCTATCCAACATTTGATCTAGAAAGGGTAGTGAAAAATGATCTTTCCTAGTGGTGAGATTTAATTTTATCTAATTAATGTATATTCGTCACACTATGACTTATCTTGTTGGTATTAACTCATTAGGTTCATTCATAGTCACAGTCAATCTTCCTTTCGAAGGAATGTAGTGAATTGGACTAACCCATGCACTATCTGAATAAGGGTAGATAATTCTAGCATCTAAACTTTAAAATCTCTTTCTTAACAACTTCCTCATAACATGATTTATTCTCCTTTGAGAATCAACCATGGGTTTCCAATTATCTTCCTTATGAATTCTATGCATACAAATTGATGGACTGATTTCTTTAATAACAACAATTGTCCATCTAAAGGCTTTCACATAACTCCTCAAAGTTTTCATTAAAATCATTTCTTCTTCTGAAGTTAGTTTTGAGGAAATTATAATAGGTAATGT